>NC_133618.1:245598331-245795831 GCF_048593235.1 Sminthopsis crassicaudata
TTCCCTTCCCTTCCCTTTCCCTTCCCTTCCTTTCCCTTCCCTTCCCTTCCTTCCCTTCCCTTCCCTTCCCTTCCTTTCCCTTCCCTTCCTTCCCTTCCTTCCCTTTCCCTTCCCTTCCTTTCCCTTTCCCTTCCCTTCCCTTTCCCTTCCCTTCCTTCCCTTCCCTTCCTTTCCCTTCCCTTCCTTCCCTTCCCTTCCCTTCCCTTCCCTTCCCTTCCCTTCCCTTTTCCTTCCCTTCCCTTCCCTTCCCTTCCCTTTCCCTTCCCTTCCCTTCCCTTCCCTTCCCTTCCCTTCCCTTCCTTCCCTTCCCTTTCCCTTCCCTTCCCTTCCCTTCCCCTTCCTTCCCTTTCCCTTCCCTTCCCTTCCTTTCCTTCCCTTCCCTTCCCTTTCCCTTCCCTTTCCTTCCCTTCCCTTCCCTTCCCTTCCCTTCCCTTCCTTCCCTTCCCTTCCTTTCCCTTCCCTTCCCCTTCCCTTCCTTTCCCTTCCCTTCCCTTCCCTTCCCTTCCCTTTCCCTTCCTTCCCTTCCCTTCCCTTCCCTTCCCTTCCTTTCCCTTCCTTCCCTTTCCCTTCCCTTCCCTTCCCTTCCCTTCCTTTTCCCCTTCCCTTCCTTCCCTTCCCTTCCCTTTCCCTTCCTTCCCTTTCCCTTCCTTCCCTTTCCCTTCCTCCTTCCCTTCCCTTCCCTTTCCTTCCCTTCCTTCCCTTCCCTTCCCTTTCCTTCCCTTCCCTTCCCTTCCTTCCCTTCCCCTTCCCTTCCCTTTCCCTTCCCTTCCTTTCCCTTCCCTTCCCTTCCCTTTCCCTTCCTTCCCTTCCTTTCCCTTCCCCTTCCCTTCCCTTTCCCTTCCCTTCCCTTCCCTTTCCCTTCCCTTCCTTCCTTCCTTCCTTCCCTTCCCTTCCCTTCCCTTCCCTTCCCTTCCCTTCCCTTCCCTTCCCTTCCCTTCCCTTCCTTCCCTTCCCTTTCCCTTCCCTTCCTTTCCCTTCCCTTCCTTCCCTTCCCTTCCCTTCCCTTCCCTTTCCCTTCCCTTCCCTTCCTCCCTTCCCTTCCCTTCCCTTCCCTTTCCTTCCCTTCCTTCCCTTCCCTTTCCTCCTTCCCTTCCTTTCCCTTCCCTTCCCTTTCCCTTCCCTTCCCTTTCCCTTCCTTCCCTTTCCCTTCCCTCCCTTCCTTCCCTTCCCTTTCCCTTCCCTTCCCTTTCCCTTCCCTTCCCTTTCCCTTCCCTTCCCTTTCCCTTCCTTTCCCTTTCCCTTCCCTTCCTTCTTCCCTTCCTTCCCTTCCCTTCCCTTCCCTTCCTTTCCCTTCCCTTCCTTTCCTTCCCTTCCCTTTCCCTTCCTTCCCTTCCCTTCCCTTCCCTTTCCCTTCCCTTCCCTTTCCTTCCCTTCCCTTCCCTTCCTTTCCCTTCCTTCCTTTCCCTTCCTTCCTTCCCTTTCCTTTCCCCTTCCCTTCCCTTTCCCTTCCCTTTCCCTTCCCTTCCCTTCCTTCCCTTTCCCTTCCCTTCCCTTTCCCTTCCCTTCCTTCCCTTCCCTTCCCTTTCCCTTCCCTTCCTATCCTTTCCCTTCCCTTCCTTTCCCTTCCCTTCCCTTTCCTTTCCCTTCCCTTCCCTTTCCTTTCCTCCCTTCCCTTCCCTTCCTCTTCTTCTTTCTTCTGTCTTTCTTTCCCTTCCCTTCCCTTCCCTTCCTTTCCTTCCCTTCCTTCCCTTCCTTCCCTTCCCTTCCCTTTCCCTTCCCTTCCTTTCCCTTCCCTTTCCCCTTCCCTTTCCCTTCCTTCCCTTCCTCCTTCCCTTCCCTTCCCTTCCCTTCCCTTCCTCCCTTCCCTTCCTTCCCTTCCCATCCTTCCCTTCCCTTCCCTTCCCTTTCCCCTTCCCTCTTCCTTCCTTCCCTTCCCTTCCCTTCCCTTCCCTTCCCTTTCCCTTCCCTTCCCTTCCCATCCCTTCCCTTCCCTTCCCTTCCCTTCCCTTCCCTTCCCTTCCCTTCCTTCCCTTCCCTTTCCCTTCCCTTCCCCTTCCCTTCCCTTCCCTTCCCTTCCCTTCCCTTCTCCCTTCCCTTCCCTTCTTCCCTTCCCTTCCCTTCCCTTCCCTTCCCTTCCCTTCCCTTCCCTTCCCTTCCCTTCCCTTCCCTTCCCTTCCCTTCCCATCCCTTTCCCTTCCCTTCCCTTCCCCTTCCCTTCCCTTTCCCTTCCCTTCCCTTTCCCTTCCCTTCCCTTTCCTTCCCTTCCCTTCCCTTCCCTTCCCTTCCCTTCCTTCCCTTCCCTTCCCTTCCCTTTCCCTTCCCTTCCTTCCCTTCCCTTCCTTCCCTTCCCTTCCCTTCCCTTCCCTTCCTTTCCTTCCCTTCCCTTCCCTTCCCTTCCCTTCCCTTCCTTCCTTCCCTTTCCCTTCCCTCCTTCCCTTCCCTTCCTTCCCTTCCCTTCCCTTCCCTTCCCTTCCCTTTCCCTTTCCCTTCCCTTCCCTTCCTTCCTTTCCCTTCCCTTTCCCTTCCCTTCCCTTCCCTTCCCTTCCCTTTCCCTTCCCTTCCTTCCCTTCCCTTCCCTTCCTTCCCTTCCCTTTCCCTTCCCTTTCCCTTCCCTTCCCATCCTTTCCTTCCCTTCCCTTCCCTTTCCCTTCCCTTCCCTTCCTTCCCTTCCCTTTCCCTTCCCTTTCCTTCCCTTCCCTTTCCCTTCCCTTCCTTTCCCTTCCCTTCCCTTTCCCTTCCCTTTCCCTTTCCTTCCCTTCCCTTTCCCTTCCCTTCCCTTTCCCTTCCCTTCCTTCCCTTCCCTTCCCTTTCCCTTCCCTTCCCTTCCCTTCCCTTCCCTTCCCTTCCCTTCCCTTCCCTTCCCTTCCCTTCCTTCCCTTTCCCTTCCCTTCCCTTTCCCTTCCCTTCCCTTTCCCTTCCCTTTCCCTTCCCTTCCCTTTCCCTTCCCTTCCCTTTCCCTTCCCTTCCTTTTCCCTTCCCTTCCCTTTCCCTTCCCTTCCCTTTCCCTTCCCTTCCCTTTCCCTTCCCTTCCCTTTCCTCCTTCCCTTTCCCTTCCCTTCCCTTTCCCTTCCCTTCCCTTTCCCTTCCCTTCCCTTTCCCTTCCCTTCCCTTCCCTTTCCCTTCCCTTCCCTTTCCCTTCCCTTCCCTTTCCTTTCCCTTCCCTTCCCTTTCCTTTCCTCCCTTCCCTTCCCTTCCTCTTCTTCTTTCTTCTGTCTTTCTCTCTTCCTCCCCTGTTCTCTTCTCTCCATTCCTCTCCACTTCACTCTACCTGAATTCTATGGCATTGCTATGTTTCCAAAGGATATAGTTGATCTACAGCATGTCTTATTTTTTCTGTGGTTCAGATGTACAAATGATGTCATCATGCTCATCAGAAACATTTATCTTGCACCTGTAGTGCAAGTTATAATCTGCACAAAGGCCCTCCCTACTTCAAAGAGCCCACTCACCAAATAGGCCTAATAATCTTAAATAATAACTCCTGGCAATCAGTAATTGACAAGTTATCAACTCCCAAAATCAGAGGTTTCTCAGTCTTCATCCAATATTCAAAAAAAGAAGGTAAAATTTCTTCTGTATTTATGTAGGCATCATCATTGAATTTTAGAGTATAAAGAGATAGTAGAAGCACCTAGGTAGCTCCTAGGTAGCGTGCTGGGTTTAGAATCAAGAAGATTTTTTTTTTTCCTGTTTCAAATCCAGCTCAAGATACTTCCTATCTGTGTGACTCTTGGCAAGTCACATAATTATGTTTGCCTTAGTAAAATAAGTTGTAGATGGAGATAGCACACTACCCCAAGAAAACCCCCAAAGGGGTTACAAAAAATCGAACACAACTGAAAAAAAAAAAGACTAAATGATGAAAACAAATCTCAGGGCTCCAAACTCATATCTGCCCAATACTTTGGACCTTATTTCTCTCAGTTCTCCTGTCAAAATCTGTTCTCAGAAGAATAGCACTTAATAAGTGGGAGTGCACGCGAATGTTAATGATATTAGCAAATGTTAGTCTTTGCTGGAATACTTGCATACCCACTGAAATGAAGCTGTAATAATAAAATTTTAAACATTTGGACCCATACACATTGAATAAGCATCAAGAATATGCAGAACACTATATTAGATATGAGAAGAGGTGCGAAGTTTAGATGTAATAGTTCTCATGTACATTAGACTAGAGGAACAAGTGAATGAGAGACTTGTGTAGGAGCTTTCTGGAGTTCATACTACTCTTTTGTGTGCCCTCTCCTCTCTTTTGACACTCTCATCAGCCTGGTCCAGACTATATATGCTTTCCCTCCCTGGAGTCTCCCTGCACTCAGCTGCCAAAGTGATTTTCCTAAAGTACAGGTCTGACATAAAATGCCTAGTTCCCTGTGCCATCTTAACTGTAACAAAGATTAAATCCAAAATCTTTTTGATTATTAAAGCCATATACAACCTGATACTTTCCTAATTCTCCCCTCTTATCACCATTGTTTGTATGCTGCTTCCTTTATTATAATATGAACTACTTGAGAACAGAGACCAGGTTTTTTGTTGTGTGTCTATGTATGTGTATATATATATATATATATATATACACATATATATATATACACATATATATATATGACTTCAGAGCACAGTACTTCACATGTATTTAACAATAAATATTTTTTACTAACTGATTTTGATCATGTCAGCCCTTTAGATGAGACTAAACATGAATCTGAAAGTGCCTACATTTTCTAAAGGAGGCTTAGAGAGCTCTCATTAGAGCTGGGCATATTAAGTACAGAATTGGTGGGTGTAGTAAAAAGTTGTTTAAACATAATTTACTCCCACAAGTCCTTTGATGTTCTGGTAGGTCAGTTACTTTCACATAGTAAGGTAATCTTGTTGCTATGGATACACCCATCTAGACATTAAAGTGCAAGGGGAGAAACCCTGTGTTGCCTTGACAACTGGTGCAAAAAATCTGTTAAAGCATAAGAAAAAATAAGGGGAGAAAGATCCGTATTATTAAAAAAAAATCCCTCAAAAACTAACTTGCCCCTGAAGTTATTTGGAAGCCAAAGTCTAGTGTTACGTGGATTGAGAACTATCAAATTGCTCCACACAGGTCACTTTTCCTAAGCAGCTAAGTAGAATCATTAGGGGATGCTTATTATTTTTTTCAAGAACTTTCAGTTATTTCATGTTTTCATATCACCCAAGTCTCATCTATAGAACCATAGAAAGTATGAGCTGGAAGTGTCCTTAGAGATAATCTTAGTTTCCATTTTACAGGATGGGAAGGCTTAGGTCTGAGGAAGGAAAGTGAGTTGCAAGCTTGCATCTCATTAATGGTAAAGTATAGATGAAAACCCAAGTTTCTGAACTTTCTATCCAAGACTCTTTCTGATGTACTGTAATGCTTTCATTATTCATCATCATAAATAGCATTTACAAAGAACTGACATAGAATTGGGGAAACCTTATGGCACTCATTAACTTTGAATAATATAAGGGAAGAGCAATTCCCTTAGAGTTTAGATGACATCTTATACTTTGCATCAATGAGATTATGATCTTTTCTTTTATTTCTTATCTGACACTGTTGACCACATGCTGCTTGTCAATGTTTTAAAATGGAATTGAATATTATTCTTCCCCATCCTTTAAAAATTTCTCCATTTGATCCTATCATCCCTTCAAGGCATCATACTCTATACTTTCCCCCTTTTCTGGCAAACTCCTGTCTATGTTCATTACCTCCTACTTTCTTCTCATTTACTTCTTAACTCCTTAAACTCAGGTCTACAACCTCATCACTCAACTTCAACTATTCTTTCTCAAGTAGCCAGTGAATTTTGAATGGAGAAATATAAGGATTTTCTTAATGTTTGTCTTTCTTGGCCCTTCTGCAATCTAGAACACTATTAATAACACTTCTGGATAGTCTTAATGACACTGCTCTTTCTCTTCCACTTGTCCAGCTGCTCCTTCTCAGTACTTTTCTTTTCATGATCTCTGTCCCATCCCTTCACTCAATGTATGCCTCATGACTCTGTCCCAGACTCCTTTCTGTTTTATCTTTGCATCCTCCCCTTTGGTGATCTCATCAGTGTCCTTAGATTTTATCTCTATCATCTCTATACAGGTAAATTATATACACACAGAGATATAGATTCACATATATATGTATATGTATATAATTATTTATATAGGCTTTTGAACATATGTCTATGAATTTTTTAATATATCAACTATAAATACAGCACCTCTATTTCTATATGTTTGCATCTCTGTTTTCTCTATTTCTATCTCTAATCCTAGCAACTCTAGCTGCCTCATGGACATTTCTAACTGTCATACCCTTTCTCTAATGTCTAAAATATTGCTTTTTGTTTTTTTCCATGTAAGAATGTGTGCTCCCCATGTGGACTATGTAGGTCCCTAAATGTGGCTCATGAGGAAGAATGAATGGATAGATATTGCTGAATTCTTGCTCATTCCATTTTCATCATTCCTCCCACCAATTAGAAGAGTTTTTTTGCAGAATGCTCAAGGCTTAAATCCTGAGTTACACTTGCAAGCCCACGCTTATTCCTCACTTCCTTATGTCTGTCCAGGGCACCATTATCATTTCAGTTACATAGATTTGCAGTCTCAAAGTCATCCTGAAATCTTCACTCTTCCTCATCTCCATGTCTAATCAGTTGCCAAGTCTTGGGGACTTTACCTCTCTTTCTGTTTCTCAGTTCTAACTCTATCTCTCCATTCACACTGCCACTCTCCTACTGGCTGCTTGTATCACTTCTCTTCAGAATTATTGTAATTCAGAATTATAGTCTCTCAGACTTTAGTCTCTCTCCTTTCTGCAATTCATCCACTGTTAAGCAACATTCCTAAAACACAGGAATGGCCATGTTATTCCCCAAGTCAGAAACCTACAATGACTACCTATTGCCTTTAGGATAAAATAATAATACTTCTATTAATAATTTTAAATCTTTTTGACAGGATTCTAATGTACCTTTCTAGGCTTATTGTTACATTTCCTTTCCCTACAAGCGCTGTGTTGGACATTTAAATTCTGTGTTTCTCTTATTGATTAAAATACACTTCCTTCTCAAATCCATCTCATAGGCTCACTAATTTCCTTCTACATGAGGTCATTCTATGTGCTCCAACTACTAGAACCTCCACTCCCATGAAAGTATTTTGTATCTCCTTTGTATGTGTTTTGTTTTATTTATATGTATACATGTGATCTCTCCATAAATAAATAAATAAGACCATATATAGAGTTGTGTTGGATATTAGACTTGTATCAGAGTTAAAAATTAAGAACTTTTAGAGAGGGATTTTTCCAAAACCACTTTGGTTTTGTAAAATCTGTGCTTGCTTTTGAGCAATCTCATTCTAATAAATGCATTTGCATGGGGCCAAGATTCCTACAAAGGGCACCACTCTGAAAGTCTGCAGAGCTTGTGTGATGCTTTTGCCTAATGACCAGGAAGGGTGAACTTGGTACTTAGTGAAGGTTTAAAGAAAGGCTGAGCTTGCTGCCTTAAACCTCTCCCTATTTAAAAAACAGCAAAGGTGAAGTAGAGATCAAGGGAGTAGTAAATGAATTACCAGCAAGATAAGTATAGTCAACAGCAATGAGTTCCCCACTGATTACTAGGAAGTTACCCTAACAAATAGCTTGTGGGCACGAAACCTGCTGTTATGTGAAGCAGAGGGACAGAAGAAGGCTTGTGTAGAGAAGGTTTGGATGTAGACATTTATCTGAAGGCCATATTTTTATATCTGAAGAATATCTTACATGCAGATTACATGATGCTTGTGTAAAGAAGCTTTGGATTTCAAGGATTCTATCTGGGCATCAAGGTCAGGAACAAAAGAAATCTAGCTTTTTATTAAGAGAGATGCCAGTGTTGAAGGTCACTGACACTGGTTCTTGTTTATGAAGAGACCTGTAGCCTTCATAATCTAGTAGTGTCTCTGGACAGACCCATGATTGAGTAATCTTATTTAGTGGGAACCTCTAAAATGATCAGGAATAATAATAATATTATTTTTTTCTCTGAAAGGGGAAGAGAGGGAAACTGAAATTTTTTTATGCTGTTATCATGTGAGCTCTGTTTTCTAAGGCTGTCTATAAAACAAAGGATTTTAGCTCTGGAACTAAAAGAGAACTTTGAGACCTTATTTTACAGATGAAGAAAATGAAACTCAGAGATGTTATGATTTCATATATATTTTTATACATATATGCACACATATATATTATAGTCACATAGCTATTGTATCTGAGGAAGATTTGCACTTAGATTTTACAGATTATAAATCTGGTTCCCTATCCACTACACTCTTCTACCCAACATCATGCAATGTGTAAGGATGAGAGATAAAATTTGAATCCAGATTTCTTAATTCCTTGTCCATCACTAACCACTAAAAATGAACACTGGATTAAGTTTCAGAGATTTATCTTCTCATTTGTATAGAGCTGGCTAGAAAGTGCACTTGGGGGCACACTATACTTTTGAATGAAATCATAGTTTATTTTGTACCTTGGCATTCCCTGCAGATTCTACAGAAGGTTCTTTCTGTGTCCCTGCTTTTCCATCTGTTTCAGTAATTTTCATCCAAGCTCCAAGAGAATTTAGCCTCCAACACCGTTTTTAAAAGGAACTCCTACTTTCTTATGCCTAAGACTATACAGATTTATGCACTTTTTCTGAGAAATCTTTTGAAATAGAGCAAATGACAGTGAAGCAGTAAATTGCCCATTAATCTCATCCCATCCCAATTCACTCTCTTTTGGAGCAGTATAGTCCAACATTTATAGAGCACTTTAATGTTTGTTAAATATTTTAAAGATATATCATTTGATCCTCACAACAAATTGGTGAGTTACTTCTATTAATGATCTTCATTTTACAGATGATGAAATTGAAATTGAGTTCAGGTCAAATAATTTGCCCAGGGTCACACAAGATTGTGAAACAAGATTAAAACTCGTGATTTCTGAAAACCAAGTCCAGGTTTATACACTGTGCCACTGCCCTGACATATTTCAGAAGTAAACTGTGCAGAACCCGAGTGAAAAGGGCTCTGTATCTGTACTTGTCCTCCATTCTCACTTGCTCCACTGAACTAGATTGGTTGGAATTAACTATGTGATGTCTAAGAGGCTTCAGTTTTGAGGTGTCCAGCCTAATGAGTGAGGAACTTCTTAGTTGGTGACTTAGTTTAGGAGAAGTAGAGTATAGAAAACCTCATAAAGTGTTAAAGAGTTATTTGGTAGTTTCTGTATTATCAACCAACTTAATAATTCACATTTAGAAATGTGAAAACCTGATTTTCTAGAAAGTTTGCACATTCAAATTACTTTGGAATTTGTGATACACTTATAGATTTTGAGATTTAAGACTAGAAAGGGCCTTAAAGATTGTTTAGTCAAAGTTTTTTAGGAGGAAGAAACTGAAGTTAAAGAGAGAACATCCAAGTAATGAAATTACAAACACGAATCAAATTAGGTCTTCTGAATCCAATACTAGTGTGTTTTCTAGTACTCTATGCTGCCTCTCTCAAATTAGACTTAAATTTACCCTAACTGTGGAGAAAGTAAAGATTTTCTAAAAAACAAACAAGATAGAGAACCATTAAAAATAAACAAACAAACAAAAAAACAAAAAAACCAACAACAACTCAAAAGATTGACTCTAAGGAATGAAGGGATTAGGCCATTATAATTTGTGAAGATGATCCATTATGGTGTGGAGGGATTTTTATTTGCATTGGTTGAAGGAATGCCCTTATCAAAGAAGTCAATTCTGTAATACTTACACATACTCTAAATCCTACATTTTTCTAATTTTCTTATTTAAAGAGGAAATATAGTGTAGCGGATAGTGTTGGATTCAGAATTATGAACACCTAGGTTCAAATCCTGCCTAAATCATACTAGCTACTAGTCACATTCTCTATTAGCCTCAGTTTCTTCAACTGTAACTTGAGGATAATAAATGCAGTATCTATCCCAAGGGGATAATTGCAAGAGACTAAGTTGTAAACAGTTATAAGTTAAAATGAGATGAAGTGTATGAAGCTCTTTTCAAACTTTAAAGCTCTACATAAACATCAGTTAATTTTATTGTTAATTCAGAATGACCTTCCTAACTAGATCAATTTGGCTTTATTTGAATGTATATACTTACAAATGAATCAGGAGGTACTTATTAAATCCCCACCAAGTGTTCAGCTGTTTGGTGTTTTCTGGAAGATGAGATAGTTCAGAGTTAATCTGGAGAGATAAAACTAATGTAGGGGTGTGTGTGTGTGTGTGTGTGTGTGTGTGTGTTTGGAGTAAGGTGAGTGATTATACTATTCTATGGAACAAAATGAATAGTGTAATACTTTAGATGTTAAATCAGACCCAATCAACAAATGTTTATTAAATACTCACTATGTGCCAAAAGCAGCTAAGCACTAGAAATAAAAAATAAGGTGAAAATAGGCCTTGCCCTCAAGGTGGTACATGCAAATTACTATGTGAATACTGGGATCTCAGAAGGAAGGCACTGACTATAAGGGAGAATGGGAAAAGGCATACAGGATGGTGACTAACCAGAATGTTTGGATTATGTGAAGGTTTTCTTTAAGGATGAGGAAACACATTTTAGGCACCACAGAAGAAGCCAGTAGATAGAGATTGAAAAATAGTGGGAGGAAGGGGATGACAGAGGAGATATTCTCTAACCATCTGTAAGCAGAACCAAGATGGTGTTATAACATTTCTAAGTTTGAGAGGCATTCATAAGAGGGAAAAGACAAAGAAAACTTCCAGGAGCCTGAAGTCGCATGTCTCAAGTCAACATCCCTCCTACTCCCTCCCCTCCTCTATTACAACTGAAGTAATCCCAGAACTTGGGAGATGTCAGCCTGCTGGGTGTGGAACTTTTCCTTTTGTTTCCATTTCATTCTGAACTTCTGTCAGCCATCCTGGAATCTGTATTTTGAGCAATTGAATATTTGGTGCTTGCTCTTTTTTTTTTTTTTTTTTTTAAATTCATTTTTCCAAATTATCCCCTCCCTCCCTCCACTCCCTCCCCCCATGGCAGGTAATCCCATACATTTTACATGTGTTACAATATAACCTAGATACAATATATGTGTGTAAATACCATTTTCTTGTTGCACATTAATTATTAGCTTCCGAAGGTGTAAGTAACCTGGGTAGATAGACAATAGTGCTAACAATTTACATTCGCTTCCCAGTGTTCCTTCTCTGGGTATAGTTATTTCTGTCCATCATTGATCAACTGGAAGTGAGTTGGATCTTCTCTATGTTGAAGATTTCCACTTCCATCAGAATACATCTTCGTACAGTATTGTTGTTGAAGTGTACAGTGATCTTCTGGTTCTGTTCTTTTCACTCAGCAACAGTTGATTTAAGTCTCTCCAAGCCTCTCTGTATTCCTCCTGCTGGTCATTTCTTACAGAGCAATAATATTCCATAACCTTCATATACCACAATTTACCCAACCATTCTCCAATTGATGGACATCCATTCAACTTCCAGTTTCTAGCTACAACAAAAAGAGCTGCCACAAACATTTTGGCACATACAGGTGCCTTTCCGCTCTTTAGTATTTCTTTGGGATATAATCCCAATAACAGCAATGCTGGGTCAAAGGGTATGCACAGTTTGACAACTTTTTGGGCATAGTTCCAAATTGCTCTCCAGAATGGCTGGATGTATTCACAATTCCACCAACAATGTATCAGTGTCCTAGTGTTCCCACATCCCCTCCAACATTCATCGGTGCTTGCTCTTTTAATCCCAGACATTGTTGTGGGATTTGCCAGAAAAAAAGGGTCTGGGGCGTTTCCTATGTTCTGCCTCTGGACCATTAAGACTACCAGATATGATATTGTCACTCTTTCAAGTGCTTGAAGGAGAATTTTTCTGATCTGACTGATGCTTGTGCTTATTGAGCTTGACAGTGACAATCAAAGTCCACAGGGAGCAAGTTGACCTGAATTTTAGTAAAGATGTAAGTAATACTATACTTTGTTGAATCTTTATAATACTGTTCATTTGTTAACTGTAAACATAGGTGAACCTATAATTCATTAAATATAAATATAAATCATTTCTGTACCATGTTTATAGTTCATAAAGAGCTTTCTTCTCACTATAACATAGTATGAATATGATTTTCCTTGGTTTACAAAGAAGGATATTGAGGCAAAGAGAAGGTAAAGGATCTCTCATGTGACATGGCTAGTAAATGGTAGTCTCTGAACTTGAACCCAGGTCTTCTGACTCTACTGGTAGCATGGTATGGCAAGAGAGAATAGTAGCAATGGGAAGGTATAGGTATTTGAAATCAAAGAATCTGGGTTTGAATTTCAATTTTGCAATTGATTTACTAAGTAAACTTAAATTACTTTACTTCAATGAACCTCAGTTTCTCCAGTTTTAAATTAGGGAAGGGCTGAATTAGATGACTTCTCAGATTGCTTCTGACTCTACAATTTAGGATTTTAAAAAGTATATCACAGCTTTCTCTAATTACTGAGCTGGGCTCTGCAATGCTCCAGATTACTTCTGATTTGCCTTTGGCATTAATGGATGAATGAGCTCCTGCAAAAGACCATGTGCCTTATAGCAACCCAATATCGGAGTGGGTCCCAGTAAGGACTGATCCTGTGGAGTTATCTTGTACTGATGAATTAAGCTATAGATGTCAACTCCTGAGGCTATCTTGTATAAACAAGACAACCTTGACCACCAGTTGATGCATTGATGCATACAATCAGCATAGTTAGCATACCTTTCTCTGAGTCCTTTCCCATAAAAAAATTTCATCTTTTCCCTGGTTAACTGCAAGTTCATTGGAAACTTTGCCAGTCTTACGGTGTTATAATAAAGCTTTTCACTTTGACCCAGAGATGGTTTGAGCCTGTGATTTATTCTGGATGACTCCCAACCTTTGTGACTTCTTAAAACTCATCATGATTTGTTGGACCTCATCAGCATCCCATGTCTAGTTTTCTAGGTAGCCCTATTCAAGGAAGTGAAGGGATAATCTTAAACTCTTTTGCTTCTCTTCCTCTTTAATTATTTAAGTATTTCTATATGTTAAATATTTCCCAAGGTTAATTGGGGGTGGAAAGTTTATGATCCTTTTACCTAAATAAGGGGCAGCTAGATGCTCAGTAATTAGCATGCTAGGCCTGCAGTACAGAAGACTCATTTTCCTGAGTTCAAAACTAGCGTCAGACACTTAATAGCTGTACAATGTTGGGCAACCCTGTTTGCCTTAGTTTTCTCATCTGTAAAATGAGCTGGAGAGGGAAATGGCAAATCATTGTAATACCTTTGCCAAGAAAAGCCAAAATGGAGTCATAAAAAAGTCAAGCCCATCTGAAAAATGACTGAACAAAAACTAACTAAATAGCAGAATTTGATAAAATGTGGGCTGCAGGACTGATTGGATACTTGAATTGATTGCCTCCTACCTGGGAAACACATCTGTTCTTCCTGTTCCCCCTTCTGACTCTCTCCTATGCCTCTTAGTTTCTCACCTTCTGTTCTCTCTTTTCAATTTCATAGTAATAAATGTTTAATGTTCAAAGTACTCTATACTCTACCTTGGGCTTTACAAAAGGAAAAATGCTCATTTTAGCAGCAGTATGCTCTAATTTAAATGTTATAGAGAAAACAAAAGGCACAAAGTGGCTGAATTAGAAAAGGTAAAGTTTGAACATTGTAATTCTGGAGCCTTCACATATGACAGTTTATCAGAAAACAAATCCTTGTGTACCATGGAAAGAAGAATTTTCTGGCATTAAACATATGTGCACTTAAGGAAAGTCACATTAAAAAAGAGTCTTTCTTTGCACACTTTGTGTTTTGTTCCATAGGCAGCTGCCTGAATTTACCTTTTACTTCCAACTCTGACCTTAGTTGACATCATTGCTGTTACAAAGAATTTATTACTTGGAAACCAGGGATTATCAATCAAAAAGCATTTGTTAAGAACTTGCTCTATGCGAGGCACAGTGCTAGGTTCTGAGGAGACAAATACCTGAAGAATGAAACAATTCCTACTCTCAAGTTTAATAGCTGTATAAATTAGTGTAAATTCCAATGGGAAAGACAAGTACTTATGTAAGTAAATAAGTACAAATAAACACAAGATGGCTAGATACAAGGAAGTTAAGTAGGCAGAGCACTAAAAATAGAGAAATAAATATAAATAAATAAATAAATAAAAATAGAGAAATAAATAAAAATAGAGAAATAAAAATAGAGAAAGGTTTCATATTTCCCCCCCCCCCCAGGCTGGGATTAAGTGACTTGCCCAGGGTCACACAGCTAGGAAAAGTGTTAAGTGTCTGAGATCAAATTTGAATTCAGGTCCTCCTGAATTCAAGGCTGGTGCTCTATCCACTGCGCCCCCTAGCTGTCCCAAGAAAGGTTTCATATTAAAGGGGGTCCTTGAATTGCATCTTGAAGGAAGGGAAATACTGTACACACATTCACATATATTTAATGTAGTTTCAAATTTTATTTAAAATTTTTTTATATTTTATTTTTCCAAATACATGTAAAGATAGTTTTCAGCATTCACCTTTGCAAAACCTTGTGTTTCTCCCTCTCTCTCCACTTCCCCTCTTCCCAAGACAGCAAGCAATTTGATATAGGTTAAAAATATATGCAATTCTTCTAAATATATTTCCATATTCATCATGCTACATAAGAAAAACCAGATCAAAGGGGAAAAACATGAGAGAAAACAATAACAAAAACAAAAAGATAAAAATACTATGATATAAATTTAGTCTCTATAGTTCTCTCTCTGATGTGGATGGCTCTTTCTATCACAAGTGTATTGGAAATACCTGTTTCCACTGCTGTTAAAAAGAATCAAGTCCATCTCAGTTGATCATCACACAGCCTTGTTGTTACTATGCACAATATTCTCCTGGTTCTGGTCACTTCACTTAGCATCAGTTCATGTAAGTCTTTCCAGGCTTTTCTGAAATCAACCTGCTGATCATTTTTCATAGAACAATAATATTCCATTACATTTATCCATTTCTTAACTGATGGGCATCCACTCAATTTCCAATTCCTTACCACTATAAAAAAGGTTGCTGCAAACGTTTTTGCACATGTTAATCCTTTTCCCTCAGTTTTGGGCATAGTTCTAAATTGCTCTCCAGAATGGTTGGATTATTTCACAACTCCACTAATAATGCAGTAGTGTCCCAGCTTTTCCATATGAGGGAAGTATTTAGTATAACAAAATTTAGGAAGGCCTGCCTTCCATGCATGGAGGGTAGCTTGGTACAAAGGTATAGAATGGAATTTATTGCGCATGATTACACATATTTGTAATGAATTGTTTTTCTGATGTATGTGGGAGGGGAAAAGAAGAGAGAGAATTTAAAAGTGAAAATAAAATTGAATTTAAAAATGAAATTGAAAGTCAAGACTTTTGAGCATAAATCATGAGTTTATTATTTTTAAAATGAATATATGCAAAAACAAAGCAACCCGACTCAAGGTATGAAGAATAGATATAGGGTGCTGTGTGAGAACAATAGCAAAAAAGGCCACTTGGGCTGGATTATAGAGAGTGTGAGATAGAATTTTTTGGTTTTAGGCTTTTCATATTGGTGTTCCAGACACTTAGCTCAAGACCTCTCTCACACATAGCATGTGCACAATTGTAGAATTCATTTATTCAGGAAGAATTTATTAAGTATCTAGCAAGCACCTAAGTCCTATACTAGATAATAGTCATGTAGAGACAAAACTGAAACAGGTCCTACTCTCAAGGTATTTACATTCTATTGTGAGAAATAATCCCAAAATGTATTTCTAAGCTTAAGTTGAAGAAATCTTTGCTGAGCCTAAGGCATTGGGGAACTTGACCATACTTTGTTTCCCCAAGCAAACTTTTTCATTTCTGGCCCCAGATGAGTGGTGCAGAACCTGGCCTCTAATGCTAGGAATTAAGACTCCCTATTTTTACACTCTTTGCCTTATTAAATACTTACTCAGTGCCCCAGGAAAATTTTTACTTACAGCTTAAGTCTAAAGTTTCCTCAAAAGGGAGGCAGTAAAATATACTTAATGTACAATATAAATCAGGTACCAGACAGGCATTTTTATTCCTATTCACAAAAGAAATGCCAAACATAAAAAAATATATGTTTAAGAGAATAACATAGCACTCAATAACTCACCTTATAATTTCTAGTACAAACTGCTGAAAAACTGACACTGAAACATATGACATATGTTTTAGCATATACGTAGTTTTCAGGATTGGTAATTAATAGTTAACATTTTTATAGCACCTACTATTTGGCAGATACTGTGCTAAGCACTTTAAAAATATTTATCCTCACAACAACTCTAGAAGGTAGGTCCTATTATTATTCCCATTCTGTAGTTGAGGAAAATGTCTGATACAGGTTTGAACTCTGATCTTATCTACTATATCACTGAGCTGCCTAATTATGCATTTCATCATTTACCTAGCTGTCTAATCCCTTCCATGTCATGACATCTGACAAAAGATCAGTTCTTTGTTAGTGACTGTCCTTCTAAACTGGCTAGACAGTCCATGACTCTTCCTCTTCTCAAAGTACAAGCTTCTCAGCAATGAGTCACACACATGGACATCTTCATCAAAGTCTCCATATGGTCACTGGGTAACAGGAATGGCAAGTTGGAACTTGTTCTATGGAATGTCGCTCACAGGACAATTCAACTTCACTGCATGAATAAATTATAAAACTCATGCAGAATAAATGTAAAATAACAAGTGGAGGGCTTATGAAATGCTTTATGTAGGAAGGGATTCTTGGGCCAATCTTTGGAGTTTGCTAAGGATTCTGGGGCAGAGGTGAGCAAGTAGTGCTTTCCACACAAGAGATTGGATAACCTGTTCAAAAACACCGAGGTAGCAGATTGTCATTTATGGAAAATGTTTGGATAGAAGGTAGAGTTTGTGAAAAATATCTTGTTTTTGTTTTTGAGCTAGATCTGTGATTTCAGCAGTATAGAGAACTTTCAGTGAAGAAACTTCCTTTACCAATGTAATTTGGACAGGTTGGCTGATGCCAGATTTTGAAGAGTTTTAAGAGATATATATATAGAGGCATTCATATCTTAAGGCAATAGGAGCCACTACACTTTTGAACAGGTGAGGGACTTGGTCATATTTGTGCTTTCAGAAGATTAACCTGGCACTGTGTGGAGGATGGGTTGGAGAGGAGATTAATTAAGAGGATATTGCAGTAATCCCTATGTGAGAGATGGTTGCCATATGAATAAATAATGAAGAAGGGGGTGGATGGAGAAGATAGTATAGAGATGGAATTCCCTGAACTTGGCAGTTGAGGGATATGGGTTGAGGGGATGTGAAGAATTGAGGATGATTCCAAGAATACAAAAGAGCATTGCTAGAAAGAGTGTGATGTACTTCACAGAAATAGGGAAGTGAGGGAAAAGGGTGGATTTAGGGAAAAAGAAAATGACTTCTATTTGAAATCTAGGATTTTTTAGCTTCGAATATGAATGTCTTGTTGGGAATTGAGCATTAGATTTTTAGATATTAAAAATAGGAACATCTTTTTATTTATTTTTAAATAATATTTTTATTGATATATTTTATTTTAATACAATCCCCATTTCTCCTTGAGCCCTCCCCATCCTACTCCAAAGAGCCCAGAACATTTTTCAGAGATTATTATGGGTAAGATAACCATCTTATTTTAAAGAGTCTCTTGGGTCCCAAGGGAGAATGGAATTTTTCAAGGTGTCATAATTGGTTAAAGACCTGAGAAGAGAACCCAAGTGTCTAATAGTCATCTTATAACTCATTTTTAGCTTGTCAGCTTTTGATATGATTTAGAATAATAGAATCTCAGAACTAGAAATGTTTTGGGAATTTAACCCCTTCATTTTATAGATGAGTAAGAGTCAGTGTAAAGAGAGCAGTGAGAGACTTCTCCAAGCTCACACTAACCAGTCCGGCTCATTTCCTTTGAGTCATTTGATTGCTTGATATTTTTAGGCTTGCCTTCTTTTATAGACTACAGATATCTTTCAGTTGCCTATAGGAGATAATGAAAATACCTAATTACCCTGATCAGTCAGTCATTCAACAAACATTTAAGTGCTGACTGTGTCAGGGACTATGAAAAATATTGGGAAGAGAAAGATAAGATGAAATAATCCCTGTTCTCAATTCTAATGGGTGAGGTTTTATATATACACATACACATACCATCCCTTTCTTTGACAGACTATAGATATTGTAGTTTTAAGAACTTAGATAGAATGTTGAGAAAAGACAGTGTTGACAGTTGGAAGTGACAGCTAAGAAGGGGCTTAAATGAGCTCTCCCTATGGACTGAGAAGCCTTGTGTTTTACCTGTGGTCCATATGGATCTGTGGAGAATCTGTGGAGAAGCCAGGATGAAGGTGAGGAGAAATATCTTCCTATTGTGACTATTTGGCTGTTGTATAATGAAGTGATTCATGTTACAGAGTTCATGAGGAGCTAGAGGGAAGTGAGAACTGGAGTCTGACTTCACTAGCTGTGTGACCCTGGGCAAGTCACTTACCCCTCCCCGTTTGCCTCAGTTTCTTCATCTGTAAAATAATCTGGAGAAGGAAATGGCAAACCACCTTTGCCCTTTGTACCTTTGCCCAGAAAACACAAGAGGAGTCACAAAAAGTTGAACATGATTGAAATGATTGTACATCAAAAATGGTACAGTATATTTTGGAAACACTTTTTCCTCTATTCATTGAAGAAGGAACAAAGAGAAAAGGACTAATTCTGAAGAGAAATTTGAAATTGTTTTAAGGTTTTTTATCTAGAATGAGTTAAATGATTTAAGACAGAGTTTCTTGACAAGTAAAAAGTTGTAAACTATTGTTATATGAAGGATTTGAGATGACATGGCCTATGACATTGGTCATAGCAAAGTATTGTAAAGTTACAAATATGTATTTTTGTCAGTTTTAAAAATTACATATATTCACAGTAATTATTAATATTTATTTTAACATCAATAAATCAGAATAATTACTTCTGGAAAAGAATGTTTCTCTAGTTTATTTGAATAATTAATATTCATTGCATTAATGTAGAGCTTTGAGCTAATTAAATTAATCAGAAGGCATCATAAATGTATCAATGATAAATAAATCATTTAACATATACCTAGACTTCCATAGAAATGGCAAGGAGTGACCTACAAGTGAATATGGTCAGATACCATACCTTACAACCTATTACACGTATAATTTATATGTAATGAATGTAAAATGAATTTAAAAGGTAATTTTGGGAAGTATCAAGAAAGTCTTCCTGAAGAAGGTTGTACTTAAGCTGAATCTTGAAGGAAACCAGAGATTCCAAGAGATAAAGGTGAAAAGGAAGTGTATTCCAGATACGGGAAACAGCTGAAGATAATAAAGCATGAAAAAAAGAATAAATAGGTAAATATAAGCATGATTCTGGTACAAAGTTCAGGGGAAGGAAGAATGTATAAGAATTGGGAGGCAAGAAAGATCAAGGCTATGAGAGCTTTAAATGCCAAATAGCAGTATTTATAGTTGATGCTAAAGAATAAGGATCTACTGGAATTTGATGATCAGTGGGCAATATAAAAATTGTGATGTAATAAATTAATTAAATTTGGAGATTATTTGATCTACTTTTAATTTAACTCAGTTGGAAATAGCTGTGGCTATTACATGTGGTTAGAAATGACTTTAGGCCGCTTAAAGTATCCATTCTTTTCTCTTGGACATTGTATTGTAGAAGTCAGGACCCCTTCCCCACTATAGAAGCCACAAAGAAATGAGAATTTGGCCCAAACCCTCAAGCTGACTTAGGAGAGTGGATAATGTATGTTAAAGAAGGAAATAAGAAAAGGTCTTATTCTATCATAACTTATCTCTTGAAAGTGTGTTAATTACTATTTTTGTCAATTATTAAACAAATGATCATTCTTCCAAACTGATCTATTCAGTATAACTTGAAAACATCCTCTACTTTCATCTTTGGCAATGTAGTATAACAGAAAGAACTCTAGACTAGGGGTCTTAAGACCTGGATTTGAGTCTTTGCTTCAATGCTTTAGTAACATTGTGATCTTGGACAATCAGTGAATTTCTATTCACTCTATCACCTGTCGCACAAATTTGTGATATATAGTGTGGCAGTGGAAAGAATGTTAGATTAAGATTCATAAGATCTGGGTTAAAATTAAAATCTCTGTTTTGATATTATTAACTGTGAAATGAAGAATTTTGACTTGATGGCCCTTGAAGTCCTTTCAAACTCCAAATTGTTGATACTCTTAAATGCAATATTTCCTTCAATGTACTTCTTTTTATGATAGTTATTCTTGTACTTGTTTTATCCTCTCTATTTTGTATGATCTTACTAAGGAAAGTACCTAAGCACCCCAGAATTCCAGATTTTAAGGCATTCATGCCCAAGGAGCAAGGAGTAGTCATCTTTAACAGTGATCTTTGGGGCCCCAGCCTAGTAAACTGAAACAAGGACTCAATTCTGCCTTTGGATGTGAATTTGGTTAGGATCTATCTTATGCAGAACTAAATTGACCCTACTTTTTTTCCAGATACTAAAGTGATTTCTACTATGTTATAGGGTATTTTGTATCCCTTTCACCCTCTATTTCAGGACCATGTACATAATATATGTTCAAAAGTCATTTGTTGGAAGAATTGACAATAATTGAAAATAAAATTGTTTTAGATTTATATATTATTCTTTGCCGGCTATATATAATAGAATCTGTTTCATCTTTGTCTTTTGGACAATCTAAGTATTTGACAAGCTGTCTCAATAGTCTTATAGACAAAATGGAAAAATATGGCAGAGTGGAAATTATAATTATATAGACTTGAAAAATGATAAAATACTTTACTCAGAGACTTGCTAATGGTTTAATATCTTCCTAGCTGGTGATCTCTTAATAGAGCAGGACTATGCTGTTTAACATTTTAAATCAATAATTTAAATGAATATACTGTTGACATGCTTATTGGATTTTGAGATAATTCAAAACTGGGAAAGATAGATAATCTATTGGGTAATAAAGTACCCAAAAGATCTCCACAGACTGGAATGGTGAGCAGTCTGAAATGAGATGACATTTAATTGAGCTAAAAATAAGGTTCTGCCCTGTATTTAAAAAAAAGCACAAAAAACCTCACAAATGTAGAATGGCAAAGAAATGATAGATAACAGTTTTTGTACAAATGCCCCGGGAGTTTTTGTAGCCTTCAAGATTAATATAATTCGTTAATATAACATGGAATTCTCTAAAGCAAATGTTATACTGAGATATCCTTCTTCTCTTGAAGTATGATATACACAACAAAGTGAGTTCTGCTATATTGCACTCATCAGACTATTTGAAATGCTGGCACAGTTTTGGACACTACAATTTATGAAATGCATAGACAAGCTGGAAATAATAATAAGAAATAATAAATAAGAAAAGGCTAACTAGAATAGTGAAGGGACTGGAGAATGGGCCATATGGGAATTAATTGGAGGAGATGGTACTGCTAGGAGAAGAGAAGATTTTTAAGGGGACCTCATTAATTGTCTTTAAATATTTAAAGGGTAGAAGAAAGACTGAATTTGTTTTGCTAGTCACCAGAGAGCAGACTTAGAAGCAATGGCTGGGAGATGGACAATTTTTCTACTTGTTTTGTTTTCAACATTTATTTCATTAATATTTTCCATTTACATGTAAATTTTTAAAAATCATTTAATATTTTTTAAGATCCAAATTCTCCTCCTATCTTTAGTCTTGTCTTCAGAAGGCAAGCAATTTGATATCAGTTGTACATATAAAACATATTTTTATATTAGAAGCCATATTACAAAAGAAAATTTAAAAAAACAATAAAAGTAAAACAAAGGTATGTTTCAATCTGCATTCAAGGATTATTCTCTCTGTGGAGGAACATTTGGAATTGTCTTGGATCATTGTATTTCTAAGAATAGGTAAGTTATTTACAATTGATCATTGTACAATATTGCTGTTACTGTGTACAATGTTCTCCTAGTTATTCTTACTTCATTTTGCAGCAATATATATAAAATCTCCCAGGTTTTTCTGAAATCATGCTGTTCTTTATTTTTTTTAGTGTAATAGTATTCTATCACAATTACTTATCACAACTTGTTGAGCCATTTCCCCATTGCTGACAGGACATCTCTTTGACTCCTAGTTCTTTGCTGCCACAAAAAGAGCTGTTATAAATATTTTTGTACATATAGGTCCTTTTAACTTTTGTTTGATCTCATTGAGATACAGTCCTGGTAGTGATACTGCTAAATCAAAGGATATGCACAATTTTATAGCCCTTTGGGCATAGTTCCACATTGTTTTCCAGAATGACTGGAATACTTCAACTCTATCAACAATGTATTAATCCCAGTTTTTCCCACATCTTTTCTAGAATTTGTCATTTTTCTTTTCTGTCATATTAATTAATCTGATAGATGTCAAGTGGTACTTCAGTGTTGTTTTAATTTGCATTTCTCTAATCCATATGTATTTTTATGTGATAGAGCATTTTTATATGATTATAGATAACCTTAATATCCTCTCTGTCTATTCATATCCTTTGACCATTTATCAATTGGGGAATGGCTCTTATTTATATAATTTTGACAAAATTCTATATATATTTGAGAAATGAGGCCTTTGTCAGAGAAACTTGCTATAAAAACTTTTTTTTTTTTTTTTTTTTTTACCACTTTCCTTTTTTCTTCTTCTAATCTTGGTTACACAAGTTTTAGTTGTGCAAAATCTTTTTAATTTCATGTAATTTAGAATTATTTTACTTTTTGTAATCCTTTCTATCTCTGTTCATTAATTTTTTTATTTTTCCACAAATGTGACACATACATTTTTCCATTCTCCCCAAACTTATTTATATAAACCTTTATGTCCAAGTCTTTTATCCATTTTTACCATTTGAAATGTAAGTCTAAATCTAATTTTTGCCAAACTGCTCTCCAGTTTTCCTAGCAATTTTTATCAAATATTGAGTTCTTATTTAAAATCTTAAATCTTTGGATTACTATGGAAATTTACTACTATTGGGTACACAATCTATTTTACTGACTTATCACTCTATTTTTAAGCCAGTACCAGATTATTTTGGTGATTACTGCATTGTAATATAGTTTGAAATCTAAAACTGCTAAGTCGCCTTTTTAAAGATTTTTTTCCTCCATTGATTTGATATTTTTTTACATTTTGTCCTTCAAAATGAATTTTGTTATTATTTTTCCTAGCTCTATAAGATAATTCTTTGGTAGTTTAAGTGATGTGGCAATATACACACGTACAAATACATACATACCTATACATATATACACACATATATTTATGCATATATGTAGAATGCATATTTTATATATTTATGTATTTTCCAATTTAGATTCAGTTTTCAAGTTTTGCCCACCATTTCTCCCTTCAGTATAAGAGTTCTTCTTTGCAAGATGTTTATGTGAAATGATCTTCCCTCTTCTACCTCTCTCTTCCCCATTTCCCCAGGGCATTTCTCTTAATATTTTATCCATTTTTTTATATCATTCTGACATAATTAGTTCACTTCTACACCTTCTTTTTATGTAGAATCTAACTGCCCTAATAATAATAAAATTCTTAGAAAATGCATGTATCATCTTCCCATGTAGAAAGGTAAATAGTTTAACCTTATTGAGTCTCTTTAAGTTTTCTTTTTCATGTTTACCTTTATATGTTTCTCTTGACACTTGCATTTGAAAATGAAATTTTCTTTTCATCTCTGAAAAGGAATTCTCTAGGAATTCTTGAAATTTCTTTGTTTCATTTAATATGCATTTTCCCCCCTGAAGCATTATATTCAATTTTACTGGGTAGGTTATTCTTGGTTGTAATCCCAGATCTTTTGCTTTCTGAAGTATTTTATTCTAAGCTCTCAGCTTCTTTAATTTGATAGTTGCTAAATCTTGTGTGATCCTATGTGTAGCTCCATGGTTAGTTTCTTTTTGAGTGTTTAAAGTCTTTTCTCTTTGATCTGGGAACTTTAGAATTGGCTATAATATTCCTAGGACTTTTCATTTTAGAATCTTTTTCAGGTAATCAGTATATTCTTTCAGTTTCTATTTTATCCTTTGAATCAAAGATATCAGGGTAATTTTCCTTAATAACTTCCTGAGATATGATGTCTGGCTCTTTCTTTGATCATGGCTTTCAAGTAATCTAATAATTCTTAAATGATTTCTTTTCAGTCTATTTTCCAGGTCAGTTTTTTTTTTTCTTTTCAGTAAGATATTTCACAATTTCTTTCTTTCTTTCTTTTTCCATTCTTCTGACTTTGCTTTATTGTTTCTTGATGTCTCATGGAATCATTAGTTTCTATTTGCCCAATTCTAATTTTTAAGGAATATTTTTCTTCACTGAGCATTTGTATATGTTTTTTTCCATTTGGCTAATTCTGGTTTTTTAGATGTTATTTTCTTCAGTATTTTTGGTGCCTCTTTTACCAAACTCTTAATCATTTTTTCTTAGTTTTCTTCCTTTACTTTCATTTCTTTATTAAGTTTTCCACCTACCATTCTTATTTTATTTTAAAAATAATTTTTAAACTATTCTAGGAATTATTGTGCATGTAT
Organism: Sminthopsis crassicaudata; assembly: GCF_048593235.1. NCBI lineage: Eukaryota > Metazoa > Chordata > Mammalia > Dasyuromorphia > Dasyuridae > Sminthopsis > Sminthopsis crassicaudata. Next base: position 245,623,009 of record NC_133618.1, read on the forward strand.
CTAATTAATGTTTTTAATTTGAGGCTTTGCTTTTATCTATTTTGATCTCTTTGTCATCTTCTGAGTTTTTGTTTCCCTAACCCATAGCAGCTTTTTTGGTTAGGTTATTTTGTTGTTGCTTGTTCATTTTTCCACCTATTTCTTGATTTGAAATTTCATGTTAATATTGAGTTCTGTTCCCAGTGTTGGGGATTAAAGGGTACTATTTCAAATTTAAGGCTTTCCCCATACTGATATTTTTAGAATCAGTTCTAGGGGTTTGAAAGTTTTTGGTACTTGCAAGGTGGTGTGATCTGAGGTGACTCTTGATTTGCACTTTGGTTCTTACCCAGGAAGAGCTTCTGAGCCAATTCTATTGAACCATTGAACACCAGGTAAGTTTTCTTAAAGGATATTTACTTAAAATATACCAAGAATAAATATATACAAACATTTCCCATATGCCTTGGAGGCATAATCTCCCATATGCTATTCTGGTGTGTAGGGGAAGAGTAAGTTCAATTTAGCTCTTTCTACATAGCATTGTTCCCACTAAGTTCATATCCAAAGATATAGCCTTTATCTCAGCTCACCAAGCTGAAGTTCCAAAATTCACTCTTGAAAGCCTATCTTTGGAACACTGATACTACTTTGGCTGCCAACCCAAAGTCTGGAATGCCAGGATGTGGAGGTACCCTTTCTTATCTTTCAAACTCAAAAGATTATAGGCACCTATCTCAAAGAGCCTCCTCTTCCTTGTGTATTTAGCTTAGAACCAGACCCAGAATGTCCATATCTGCTATAGTCTCTCCAAGACACTTGTATTTCACACTGTAGGGTTTTTCCTGAACACAAGAAGCAGGCTTCCCAGTGTCTCCACATGGGGAAACAAAGGAGAAGTACCTGCTGCCCATTTGCCAGGCTCTTATATGGTTTTCTACTGATAGGTTTTGCTGTTCTCAAGAGGAATCTCAAAGCTCAGCTGAGTGTTCAGGAAGGGAGTGATAAGAGGAAGAAGGGAGATGGAGAAGAGGAAGAGACTTATCAAATAGTATGTTCACCATTCTAAATATCTTAAAAGTGGGACTGCTTTTTTTTTGAAGGCACAATTGGAAAACCCATGGACCAATCTGGAAATACAGAGGCAAAATGGTGCTGGGCTTAAAGTCAGTTTTGCAGTTACTGGGAATGTTTTATCTAACATTTCAAGGTTTCTGATATTTGTTCTCCCTCTTCTTCACCACCTCTGTCTCTCTTCCCCTAAGTATCAGACAATTAACTGTTCTCAGAAACATTCCTTGAGAACCAAATGTTAAATTCTTATCAGTTGTTCAACATTTAATTATGGGATTAAGTTTAATGCATAGTATTGTACTTCAGGATTCATTAAATATATTGCTTTAAAACGATAAAACTGTGATTAACCACTATGTGAGACCAATTTTTTAATCTTAATTAAATGACTGAAAACTGCTTTATGGCATTTCCATGTTTGGTAAACAAGAGCATTTGTGGAAATTAGATAAAATTCAGCTACCTTATTAGGCAATTAATGACTTCACTTTGCATGCTAGAATTGGGGGTCATTTTAGGGATCTGGTATTTTTGTTGGGTCATTGTTTGGTATTTATTGTGTGTCTAAAACCTCCCTAGTTATTGTCTGTACTATGCTTGGTGTGCAAACTCTTTCTACAAGTCATATAGGTCTAAATTTGTTCCTAGTGCCAAAAGCACAAGTTGTAGCTTCCATTCCCAATCTATCCTTAAACCCCTCTCTCTCTCTCTCCTTCCATCCCACTCCATTCCATCCCATCCCAATTTAAGCTCTCATCTCTTTGGGGGGTTGACTAATGGAGTTCAAATTCCACCTTTTCTATGAAAATTTCCCCAGTTGAAGTGATTATTTCCTATGAACTTTCAAAGTGGTATTTTAAAATAAATTTTTATTGATTTTTTTTGTGTTTATATCACCTACATTTCTTTTAGTAGTTCTTCTTTTCACTCCTCCCAGATATCCATCTCATATAACAAAGTATTTTTTTAAAGAAAAAGAAGAAAACGAAAAAAAATCAATTAATTAATACATTAAAAAATTCTGAAAATAGATGCTATATTCCACACCTGTGGACCTCCCACTTCTGCAAAGGAATGAGAAGGTCTCTCTTTTCATATGTCCTCTGTGGGGCTATGTTTATTCTCTTAGTTGTTTTGTAATTTTTATTCTTCCCACTTACATTGTTGTAGTCATGTGCTTTATTTTCTTGACTCTGCTTACTCCATTCTGCATTATCATGTTTTTCTATGCTTCTCTGTGTTAGTCACATTTTTTTTATGTCTTACAGCATAGTAATATTCCATTACATCCATATATTACAATTTGTTTAGCCAATTCCTAATCAATGGGCATTTTTGTTTCTTTTCCTGTCATGCAAAAAAAAAATACTGCTATAAATATTTTATTGGACATGGAAGCTTTCTTATCAGTGATTTCCTTGGGGTTGTATCCATAATAGTGGAATCTCTGGTTCAGAAGGGTATGGACATTTTAGTCACTTAGATTTTTTTTAAAGTCCAAATGGCTTTCCAAAATCATTGTACTGATTCACAGCTCCCCCAACAATGCACCAGTATCCCAATCTTCCCATAATCCCAGCATTTACTACTCTCATTCTTTGTAATCTTTGACATTTGCTAGATTTGAGGCAAGACTTTAGGGTTGTTTTCATTTGCATTTATCTTTCATATAGTTTCCCTTGAGAACTTTTTTTTGTTCATATCCTTTTAGCCACTTATCTTTTGGTGAATAACAGTTTTATATATTATTTATATGTGTGTGTGTGTGTGTGTGTGTGTGTGTGTGAGACAGATGCTAGACCCCTTTCCCAAATTAACTAATCAGAAACATCTTCAGGTACAAAGAGAAAGCATTTATTTAGTCCCTGTGGGGAGAGCCCCAAGCACACCCCAGAGGCATCTCAGCTTCCAACATGTGCTAGACCAGACAGGCTGGAAATAGTAAAGCTGGTCAAACAGCAAAGAACTCAAATCTTTTCATTGAATGGACTAAAAGGAAGTAACCATCACTGACCAATGGTCAAGTCACTTCCTGTTACTTCCTGCAGCTGATCTAGAGTCTGATCTTTAGAGACCTCTAGGCCTAGAGATCATGTGACTTCCTTCAACCTGGGCCCAAGCCCTGATCTTCTGGCTCTGCAGACCTCTGGAAATAGGAATCATGTGACTTAGGCCTAATCTGACCTATTCCATTTCATAGACTGAGAAAACCTCATAAAGTCTCACTTATTCATTATGGATATATGGATATATGGATGTATCCATATGTGTGTGTACATATATATATATATATATATATATATATATATATATATATATATATATATATATATATATGAATAAACAGAACAACATGTGTGTGTAGTGCGGTGAGCTAGGCTATATATGAATAAACAGAACAACATGTGTGTGTAGTGCGGTGAGCTAGGCCCAGAGATGAAAAAGATTTTTGCTATTTTATGGACCTAGGTTTCTACTATCTGGATAAACAAAACCAAATCCAAATATTTCCAATAACTATCCCCCAGGACTATGAAGCAAAGTACATCCTATCCTTTTTAACCTGGAAGGTGCTAAGTAGGCTAAGGGAGAATAAATTCCTTGAGAGCTGGGTTTGTAATTTATTTTCTTCATATCTCTTTTTGTCCTCTCCTTAGATACTTGTTGGATGCTGAATGACTAAGAGATTATTCACTTTAGATTTGACAAGTCTGTGATAGAGTTGTAAAATGTCAGTAAAGTGATTAGAGTCCAATTCAGCCCCACATTTTATGATTTAATAATCCTAAAATGAGCTTGGCCCAAATAGGACGGGCCATTTAATTTCATCAAGTATATAACAAGCACGAAGGTCTTGCTGTTTGGAAGGTTCAGAAAAGTTGTAGTTTGCAGGCTGGCCCATTACTTCTCAGTTCTATTTGTTTTCTGCTGGAGGAAGCTGAGTGCTGCTGGCAACAGAAGAGACTCAGAAAGACCCTTGTCCAAATCTAGCTTCTGACACTTAAGAACTTTGTGATCCTGGGCAAGTCATTTAACCTCAAGATTTTTTCAACTTAGTGGAGTCGTAAGACATTTCACAGATTTGTTGTGAAATTAAGTGAAATATTTGTAAAACACTGAGCATATAGTAGGTGCCTAATAAATGTTCATTCCCTTCTCCTTCCCAACCTCCTACCTCCCCAACTGTCATCAAGTTGACTATATTCACAAAATCCTACCTAGAAATCTGATGTAAACTAACTTACACAAATTGCCTTGCAGAAAAGAAGTGCTGATCCATGTCAATCTTCTCTTCTTCCCTCTGCAGAACTTTTTCTTATTTTTAGGATCCAAATTTTCCACAAATATTAGGGACCACACCAACCATTCCAACCTTTTGATGAGAATTTTGGTGTTTCGATTAATTTTTTTTGCAGCTCAAAGAAATCTTTAATTTGTATTTCTGCCTTCAATTCCAAATGTTCTCTTTCACTCTTTCCCTCCCCAATCCATACCCCTGTCTGCCTAGAGAGGCAAAAATACCAGGACTTAGTATTCTTTCAAACTTGAAGAGCAAATCCTTTTCTGAAGGACCTCAGACAGTGCCATCAGCAATGAAACAAGCCAAACTCCTTCCTTTCTTACTTTAGAGCAGGGGTTCTCAAACTATGGCCAGCGGGCCAGATGCAGTCTGCTGAGGACATTTATGCGGCCCGCTGGCTTATGGCAAATGGGCTGAGGGGTGGAGACAGAGTGTGAGTTTTTGTTTTTATTATAGTCCGTCCCTCCAACAGTCTGAGGGACAGTGAACTGGCCCCCTATTTAAAAAGTTTGAGGACCACTGCTTAGAATATATATGATTCTATATATTCTATAACTGCCTGGGATTTGATTTGAACATTCTGCTCTCAACCTCCACATCCCTAGCACTTTATTCATTGGGATCCCAGTAATTTAGAATTGCCAAAGATTGGGATAGGACTCAAGGAAACATATGAGGGCATAATCTGGAGTGGTTGTTACTTAAGAAGTAACAAAGAAATGATTTGCAAGAACTTTTATAGTAGCTTGTAAACAATGTTCTAATGACACTCATTGAAGCTCTTACTAGATTTTCTAAAACTCTTCTGTCAGTCTGTTCATGGTTGTTTGTCCTTCGTTCTCAAAGAGGACAAAAAGGACATATATTAGAGTTGAATTACAATGTGTTTAACTGTGGCTGAACAGACCAAGATGAGCTTGGAAAGCTGTGCCACAGGTTGGACACAAATAGTCCCTATGAACATTTGGGGTAGCTTCTCTAACTTTATGCATCTCACGTTTCTTCTTATCTAAATGCACTTCTGCTTTGCTCATAGAGCACCTTCCCTGATGAGGGCACACCATGCTGGGCAGTCCTGTACCAGTGTCTCCTATATCATGCAATCAATTGTAAATTTCTTAAGAGAGACCTTGAGAGTGTTCTTAAATCGCTTTTTTGGATCTACTTTGGGAGTGCTCGCTATGCATGAATTCTCCATAAAATAATCTTTTTGGCAAGTTTACATTTGGCATTCAAACAGTGTGGCCAATTGTGCTCTTTGCAGTAGAGTTGGAATGCTTGGCGGTTTAGTTCCAGAAAGGACCTCAGTGTCTGGCATCTTATCCTTCCAGGTGATCTTTAGAAGCTTCCTTAGACAATTCAGATGGAAGTCATTCATTTCCCATTGTGGGGCTGGCATGCCATCCAGGTTTCACAGGAATACAACAATGAGGTCAGCACAACGGCTCTGTTTGGCAGTCCATCTAATATCCCTTCTCTCCCAGAACTTCCTTTGAAACCTCCCAAATACTGAGCTAGCTCTGGCAATACATCTATCAGTCTCAGTATCAATGTGGACTTCCAAGGGAAGTAAATTTATCCGCAGCATTCAAAATTTTTCCATTTGTAGTACCTGACGCTTGCACATATAGATGGTATGATTCTTGCTGATGGAGGACCTGTGTTTTCTTTCTTTTTTAAAAATTTTATTTATTTATAATTTTTTTGACAGTATATATACATGAGTAATTTTTTTTATAATATTATCCCTTCTATTCATTTTTCCAAATTATCCCCTCCCTCCCTCTACTCCCTCCCCTTGATGACAGGAAATCCCATACATTTTATATATGTTACAATATAACCTAGATACAATATATGTGTGTAAATACCATTTTCTTGTTGCACATTAAGTATTAGATTCCCACGGTATAAGTAACCTGGGTAGATAGACAGTAGTGCTAACAATTTACATTCACTTCCCAGTGTTCCTTCTCTGGGTGTAGTTGTTTCTGTCCATCATTGATCAACTGGAAGTGAGTTGGATCTTCTTTATGTTGAAAATATCCACTTCCATCAGAATACATCCTCATACAACATTGAAGTGTACAGCGATCTTCTGGTTCTATTCATTTCACTCAGCATAAGTTGATGTAAGTCTGTCCAAGCCTCTCTGTATTCCTCCTGCTGGTCATTTCTTTCAGAGCAATAATATTCCATAACCTTCATATACCACAATTTACCGAACCATTCTCCAATTGATGGACATCCATTCATCTTCCAGTTTCTAGCCACTACGAAAAGAGCTGCCACAAACATTTTGGCACATACAGGTCCCTTTCCCCTCCTCAGTATTTCTTTGGGATATAAGCCCAATAGCAGCAATGCGGGATCAAAGGGTATGCACAGTTTGATAACTTTTTGGGGCATAGTTCCAGATTGCTCTCCAGAATGGCTGGATTCTTTCATAACTCAACCAACAATGCATCAGTGTCCCAGTTTTCCCACATCCCCTCCAACATTCATCATTATTTGCTCCTGTCATCTTAGCCAATCTGACAGGTGTGTAGTGGTATCTCAGAGTTGTCTTAATTTGCATTTCTCTGATCAGTAGTGATTTGGAACACTCTTTCATATGAGTGGATATAGTTCCAATTTCATCATCTGAGAATTGTCTGTTCATATCCTTTGACCATTTATCAATTGGAGAATGGTTTGATTTCTTATAAATTAGGGTCAGTTCTCTATATATTTTGGAAATGAGACCTTTACCAGAACCTTTAACTTTAAAAATATTTTCCCAATTTGTTACTTCCCTTCTAATCTTGTTTGCATTATGTACAGAAACTTTTTAGTTTGATGTAATCAAAATCTACTATTTTGTGATCAATAATGATCTCTAGTTCTCCTCTGGTCATAAATTCCTTCCTCCTCCACAGGTCTGAGAGGACCTGTGTTTTCTTGGTGTCGGTTATTAGGCCAAAATGAGCACAAGCAGAGAATTGATTGGTGCTTTGTTGCATCTCAGCTTTGGAGGCCGCATTGAGTGCACAGTTATCTGCACCAATCATGCACCAGCACTCCCTCCACTTAGTTTTGGTTTGTGGCTTTTTGAAGTTGAAAAATTTGCCATCAATGCAGTAGCTGACTTTAACTCTATGTTTGTCCTCTTTGAAAGCATTTGACAGCTTGGCTAAAAACACCATGCTAAAAAAAGCACACAACATTGTTTCACTCCATCGGTGACCAGGAAAGCTTGAGAGCATTGTCCATTGTCTAGAACCTGGGCAAACATGTTGTCAGGATATTGACATATACTGATGAACTTCTCTGGACAAATTTTGACATAATTTTCCATAAATTCTCTAGACTGACAGTGTGAAAGGCCTTGGTCAGATCTACAAATATTGTGTACAGAACTCTGTTTTGCTCCTCGCATTTCTCCTAGAGTTCTCAGGCAGTAAACATCATGTCAACTGTTCCTTGACCCCTTCTGAAGATACTCAGGTGGCTCTCAAGTAGATGAATTTTTTCCAGGTATAGGATAACCTATAAAAAAGGACTTTGGCAAGACTCATTGCAGCAATATCTAAGAGAGAGATCTCCTTCCTCTCCTCTCTCTTTCCCACAATTGTCACAGGGCAATCTATTCTCTTTACTTTTATAAAGACAGGCAATGGAGGCATCCGTGAATTCCTGAGGCATAACTTTCTCTTGCCATATAATCTGGAAAATTTCAGCTTTTATATGGGAAATCAGGGACACCCCCCACACACACCTTGTAAATATCAGTGAAATAGAATTAGTACCAGGTGCTTTGCCACATAAAAGTAGCCTAATAGTCTTCAAAACCTTTTCTTCATTTGGAACTTTAGCTAGGGAGTGATTAATTTCAACCTGAGGTAAACAATCAATAGCTTTAGCACTGATTGATGACGTTCCCTTGAGAACACAATGGAAGTACTCAGTCTATTCTCAAAGATAGACTAAATACTTCTGTTGTGTTCTCAATATGACCATATGTGATCATGTAATCAGTGTGGTACAATCATCATGGAATAGTTGAGATGCACCATAGGTCTTTCAGCCATAAATGGCCTTCAGTGCATCATAAAAACTGAATTTCATTTGCCTTCTTACTGAGCCAAGAATCCTGCATCTTTCAAATTTCAATTGTACTTTACTTTTAATGGAATCGAATACTATCTTCTTAGAGATGGATTTAGCTGCTTCTGAATTTCTCCATCATTTTCATCATACCAGTCTTGATGTTTGTGAGTGTTCTGACCCAGATGGGCAAATGTAATACTATACACCAAATGGAAGCTACCACTCCTTTTTGGCTCTGCTGTTGCCAACTGTGTATTGGTTCAATTTACCCCAAATTAGCAACAAGCTGTTCCCTCTCAGAGATATACCCTAATCTCTTGACTTTAATTATTCTAGTAGTCTTCTTGCCTTGGGACCACGGTTGTTGGTGAATGCAAATATTCAGCTTGGATAGGATAAGTCTATAATCAGTCCAGCACTCTGTGCCACACATTATCTTTGTCACTCTCACATCCCATCTTTCTCTTCTTACAATTACATAGTTTGTTAAGTACCAGTGTTTGTTCAGTGGACACCGAAGCTTTGGTACGTTTAGGTAAATGAAAAACAGCGTTAGTGATGAGAGAGTTATGAGATGTCTGTCTTCAATACTAAGTGATGATCACTGCTCTTTCTGTTTCTAATTCCATTCTTCCCAAGTCCTCCTTGCCATGTCTCGTAGTCTGAGCCTACTTTAGCATTAAAGTTACTCAGAATTATAAATTTGTTCTCTTTTGGCACATTGATGATAAGGTCTTCACAAAATTTTTCTTTAATCTCATCAGAGTTTGTCATAGCAGGAGCATAGGAACTGATGATGGTAACCTCGTGTTTTCCTGCAAGTGTCAATCGCATTGTCATGAATCTGAAATTCATTTCATTTTGAAAGGTATATGAGCTTGTTTCCTAGATTAATTTTGATTGCAAAACCTACACCAGCTTCACACTGCTCTTTCACTATGGCCAGTCCAAAAAACTATGTATGCAGCTCCTACTTCAGTAAGCTGGCCTTCATTTGCCAACCTTGTTTCACTCAGACCTGCTATTTGGCTGTGATAACTGTTGAGTTCTCTCACAACTAAGACAAGTTTGTTTCAGGTCTACCGGGTTTTGTGTTGTCTATAAGTGTGTATACATTCCACGGACCAACAGTAAATGGAATCAACTTTGCAGAAGTTTTTAAACATTTTTGGCATTTCAATTGCATGGTATGGTAATCAGGCCAGGGTTGGGTAAGTAGATAATTTTTAGGGCACTTTTTCTAGCCCCTTCCTCACACATCAAGCTGAGCAGTGTGATCATTAAAAGGCTGCTCAGAACCCAAGGGGGCTGCTGAATCCTACTGCTACTTCCAATGAGAAGACTGCCCTATATCCTGGGCTATCTGTATGCTGGGTCATGACTACTGCTTCCAGTGTGTTGACACCTGCTGCTTTCTCACTCCCTTATGCTGCTTTGAAGGTAGAAATGGTAAAATGTTATGGTGATGTCTTTTGATTTGTGCATAAGTTGCATTTAAGTGAGGCAGAATTGCATGAAGTTGTCAGCCTCATTCTCTCTTCTAGAGTCATCACTGTACAGTGAGTGGCAGGACAGAGTCAAGGTGATTGGTGACGACTTGAGATGCAGTGGATGACCTTGGTGACTGTGGTATCTGAAGAAGCTCTAGGCACTCTCCAACACCTGTTTCACTTGCCTTCATGGACGTTGGAACAAATTATTGTCATCCTCCCATTCTATGAGGGGAAGTCTGTATATGCTTGAGGTAGATATCCCTTGATTCACCACACAGTTACCTTCAACCTGGTTTAGCCCAAGGGTGTGGCCACTGTGCAGGCTACAACTTCTTGGAGCTGTAGGTGAAAGGTGGGTCAGGTGGATACTGAAGGTGGAAGGCAGCTCTGAAAAGGGCAGGGCAACCTTCCCCCGGAGAGGTACTAGTCTTCCCTGAACACATCCTATACCTTTAATTTGTTTATATTTTGTTTCAACATGTATTTAAATAATAGAACTGTGTTTCTCTTTTTAAAAAAAATTTACAATTTGGGCTTCTTCCCAATTCATGCATGGTTCTCCATTTTTATTCTGAATCAGTGATATTTTACTACACTTTATATATTTTTTTTCTTGTGCATTGTATTTGTAGGCTCAAAGATCTAGAGTGAAAAGGGACCTCAGTTGCCATCTAGTCCAATCTTCTCACTTTACAGATAAGAAAACTGACCAAGGTCACAAAGACTATAAATGCCAGAACTGGGATTTGGAAATAGTTCTTCTACACCTAAAATCATTTTTCTATCATAAAAACTGCAAAGTAAGGATTCAGATCTTTTGATATAACTGAACTTTGCCTTACTTAAAAAAAAGAAATCATCATGACGAGGGACCCCAAAACTCTGAAAAATCCTTAAAGGAGAAAACCTCCTTGGATCCTGCCTCAGGGGGGACTCCACTCCAAGCACAAACAGTTTCATATTTGTTATCTGGCTCACTCCTGAAACTCATTGAATTCAATTCAAATTCTAACCCTGGCTGAAATCCAGCCCAGAGCCAACCTGGACTCCACTTACAAGCCCCCTTCAGCTTGTAGCCAAATCCCCCTATTACAAAAGAGCCAAGCTGGAGTCCTCTCTTTGCAGAGGTCCCAAACATGGCAGCCTTACGTCTGCCATGACAAAGGATTTCTGCACACTGGAACTCTGGTTCCGATGCCTTTTAATTCTACCTTCAACTTTACTAACTAGACTTTACTTCCAAACCCCAAAATAAACCTCTTTTATCAATCTAGGGTTTTGGATCTGTAAATTCCTTTACAAGGGACTCTTGTACCGCTACTAGACCTCATTTAACTTTGTATCCTTGTGCCAAATCCAAAGGGGTTGCAGGGGAGCTCTATTTGATTCCCTGTGCCCTGAACCTGCCACTAGACCTCAATCAAACCTAATTTCATTTAGGTACCCCAATTCTAAACCTTATCAATCACATGACCTAAAACATAGAAGGAAAGTTTTCCCTGGGAAGACATTCATTTGATCTGTCACCCATTACATAGTGGAGAAGTTATAAAAGAGAAAGGACTAGAATTTGACTAGTCCTTAGGGAAAAAATATACCCTTAATTACAATCCAGAGGACACCAAGGGAAACAGTAGAAGAAAAGAAAGATGGTTCCATTTGTACCTGATGGGTTTTTTTTAATCTGTTTCCAAATATTTTAATTATTGAATGTAATTTTGTTAATGGATTCACCTAGTAAAAAAAAATCATATAACATTCAAGAGGCAGGCTTATAGATCTAGAGTTGGAGGAAAACTTAGATGTTCTGTATAGTATAACCATTTCATCTTTGTAGAGGAAGCTAAGACCCAGGGAATTTAAATGCTTATTATCTCACAAACAAGAAACAGTGGATCCAGGATTTGAAACCAGGTCTTCTGACTACAAATCCTATGTCCATAGTCCTCAACCTCTGCAAAGAAAGGAAGGAAATGCATTTTTCATGTTTTCTTCAGGGTCAACTTGATTATTAAAATGATACAATATTCCATTTATTTTGGGGTTGCTGGGATTAGAAGATTTCTATTTATATTTCTTTGTTAAAGTTACTGGCTATATTGTTTTCCTGATTCTATTTACTTTATTTTCTTTAGTCCTGCTACCCTACCATTCTTTTCTGAATTCTTCATATTCATTACTTCATATAGCTCTATTATATTCATATATCATTATTTATTTCTTAATCAGTAGATGATCACTTGGTTCCAGTTTCATATGTGAATGTTTTGGTGTATATGAGACCATCCTTTTTTCCTTGCTTTTCCTTCCTTATCTTTCACATGTGTTTTATTCTTAGTTTCAGTTTCTCCTTAGACTTTCTGGACTTCCAAATAATGTTTTAAGCAAGTTATCACATTCCTGGATTGCTTTTGCCTAGCCTAAAAAATGGGGCAATAAAAATTGATTTGTGCCCCTGCTCAAGTTACAGAGATAGTGTAAGTGGATAGCCATTGTCCACCCCTAATATTAGGGCTAGGAATGGAGTCGAGTACTGGGCCTAGCAAAGCCAGACTCCTCCTTGACTTGGTGTTCCTGAGTGAAAGATTTAGAATCATTTCCTAGTCTGTCCAGAATGCGTACTAGTGTTTCAGGAAAGGCTTACCATTGCTTGACCTACAGAATCATCCTATGACCTCATCACATGCCCTAAAACATAGTAAAGTTTTCCCTGGGAAGACATTATTTATTTGGTTTGTTACCCATTACATAGGCCTTGAGAAGTTATAGAAGAGAAAGGGCAAGAGTTTGGCTGGCCCCTTGGGAGAAAAACACACTTTTAATGACAACCCAGAGGACACCACGGGAAACAATAGAAGTAAAGAAAGATGCTTCCATTTGTACCTGTTGGTTTTGTTTTTTTATCTGTTTGCAAATGTTCAAGTAGAATGGTTTGAAACCCAGCCGTGTCGTTGCTTACGCCCACACACACAGAGCTGCAGTGGTGCAGACACTCTCACAGGCAAACCATATTACCAGCCCCAGCTATGAAACCTCTTCCCAGACTAGTGCAGGCTGGAGATCTCCCCTTCCTCAGTCCCCTCCCCACCTCCACCAGGACCAGTTACCCTTTTCCAAATTCCTCCTTCAAATGTCAATGAGCAGATTGCTTAAAGACGGGAAGGCAGCAGGAGCAGCCAAGACAGTTCTAAGAAGAGCAATGAGGATGCTGTTCCTCCAGATTTACCGGGTTTCAGGAGAACACAGGATCCCCCCACCTGCTTGGGGATTGTCCACTTAAAGGTGAGAGAAGACTTTGTGATTTCTTTGGGCTGCACAGGGCTGAGGAAATGCCATCCACCCCTGAAGCAAGGGATCTTAATCATTATATCTATTGCCTACAGAGTGATTATATCAAACAAGCATGATGGAAGGTTTCCTCCCAAACACAGCATCTAGAACACAATCCCCCACTTAGGTCGTTGTGAGTTCCTTTTAACTAGTGGGGTGGGATGTGTGTGTGTGTGTGTGTGTGTGTGTGTGTGTGTGTGTGTGTGTATGTATGTGCATGGGTGTGCATGTATATATATTTTTTCCCCCTGTTTTTGCTATTTAGTTCAGACTGCTTAACTTTAAATGCTGGATTAAGGTATAATTTTGCTCTTAGCTCAACCTGTTGATTATAGGTTGTTGGCTAAGAGGTTAACTCTTTCCTCTTATGTAAATTCCATTCTTTGGGCACTAAGAAAGAACTTTTTCTACCTGAAAAATGTCTTTTTCTAGTGACCCTAGGGAATGGCAACAATAAACAGCCAGATATGGACATCTACAGCCTATACATGAAGGAGGTTTCTTCTGAGCAGGAATCAACAAAGTTTAAAATAGATATATCAGAATTGGAAATCAAGCTATAGAATTCTGTGTCTGATTCAACATGCAGAGATATTTCAGGAGGAAAATTAATGAACAGCCTATGTGGTTAGCAACTTCTCAGACCAGAGAAATAAATAATTTTATTGCCTTCCAGGAAAGATGTCTGTGATTTTCAGGGCACCCAGGTTTATAGACAGACAGGTCTCTGGGAAGATTCAGCCATTTAAATGAGGAAGAAAGAGACTAACTCGGAAATAATCAGATAAAAGTCTCCTAAATTCTGTGCTGTCATAGGATGAATCAGTTGGCATGCTTCTATTTTTAGAGTTTGAAAGATGTGCTGCCACATTTTGTCGGGCCTTAATTGGTGCCACAGACTTGTTTGCATTCACGTGTTTAGTAGGAAGAGTGTCGATCAGAACTTCACTGATCTAAAATATCTAGTTGTCCAGAATGTGATCCCAGACCCAATCCGATTTGCTAATGTTGCCTTTCGGTTCCTCAGGGCTCTCCATGAATCTCTTACTCCAACCCAACTGGGATTTTTGGCCCCTAGCCAGAGATTTGTACTTGGCTGTGTTTGTTTATTTGTTTCCTCAGAAGGAAAAACTGCGTGTTTTGAAATCAGAAAAGAGAATTGTAATGAGAAATCATGGCTTTTGGGTAACTGTGCTGTTGCAGGAAAGAGGAGTGGGGCTTCCTAACCTCCAGACTGGACTTATTTTTTATAAAATTGATTTCATAATCATGGAGCAGGTTCCAGTGGAGTTTGGATAAAGTGTGGTTTTTGAGAAGGAACAGATTCTGTTTCTGGGATTGAACTGATATCCTGGCTGAAATTACGCATAATTACTCTGGAAAGCTTGTTGTCCATATTTCTGAGCAGACACTGTATAAATCTCAGCAGCAATTTCAGAGGGAGTGTTATAATATGTGTGGAGCCTTTTGTTCAGAGGTGATAATAGGAGATGACAGCTAGTTCAAGTAGGAGGGTAATAATAAGTAATGCAGGACAAAGTACTTGTGTTAGAACAGTTGTTTTGTAGGAAACCTGTAACATGTTCCACAGCAATAGGAAAATAAATACAATACTATATTTACAAATTAGGATAGGCCTCTAGAAATCCCCAGCCCTCTGATACTTTGAAAAATCCTTCCTGTATTCTAGAATAGATAAAGGGCTAGATTTAGAATCCGGAACACCTGGATTCAAATTTTATCTCTGAGATTTACTAGCTGTTTGACTCTGGTAAGTCACTTCACTGAAAAACGAGGTAAATTGCTAGTTTTTATATAGCACTTTCAGGTTAGGATTTTGGGAGATGGGTGCTATTATTATATTCCCTTTTCAGTTTAAGAAACTATGGCAAACGTGCTTAAGGCCACACAACTAATAAGTATCTGAAGGTGAATTTAAACTCAGATCTTCTCGACTCCAGATACAGGACTCCACACATGTGCCACCTTCACAGGATTGTCCTGAGGCTCAAAGGAGATAATATGTAAGCCGTTTTATGAAGTGATAGCTGATAGTGATAGCTGATTATAAACTTCAGCTGTTATAGTAACTATTTTTATTATACTATGTTTTACGTCTCTCATGTCTTACCTCTCTCCCCAACATTGATAATTGTTGAGCTTACTTATCAAACCCTATCTAAAGTCTTGAATTTCTTAAATTGATTTTGACTGTCTTTTTTCATAGTCTATGATGCTTTGATTGGAGGCAGTTTCCAGGACCACAGAATCACAAAATGCCATAGGTGGAAAAGAATCTGAGTTCATCTAGTCCAATTCCCCTAATTTCACAAAGTGAGGTCCAGAAAAGGCATCAGAAGTTAACAGCTTCTTCTGAAGGTCTTAAAGCAAGATCCATTTGCCCTCTGGAGCAGTCAAAGTGCCAATATCAGTGTTTTTTTTTGATGAGCTTGGAACTCTAGGTCAGAGCACTCCCTGACTCAACCATAGGGCTTTGGGGTTTATGAAGCAGTTTCCTCAGAGTAACACTGAATTTTATCCTTCTTTTACATACTCAGAGACCCCGAGAAATAAGCCAGGATGTTAGAACAGGTGCTTGCCTCAGCACCTTTTTGGGGACCTTTAGGACTCCATCCTTTGCTGATTAGAGGAGGTGTGGGGGGATAATGGAGGAGGGAGATACTCTGATTAGCTGGGGCTAAGGTAGAACTAGGCCTGCCCCAGGGTTTGCAAACCTTTCCCCTCCCCAAATCCCCTTCCATGGACAAAACCTCTGGTAATCCCAGTAATTTCTCTTTTTCTTTTGTATCCCAGAGGGTGATTTTATACAGATTCTATTATGCCTTGGTGTGGGTGTGGGTGTGGTTGGATTTCACTGATCTTTTCTTCCTTTAGAAAGCTTTCCTTGGCCACCACAGGCTACACTGACTCACTGCACTTGTTGCCTATACCATTCATTAAGGACTTGCCTTGTGTCAGCTTTTACATTATTGTTTGACTGTGGGTAGGGGATTGCGTTTAAACTAGATTATATGTTAAGGGCAAGTCCTATGCCTTGGGCTCCTTTGTATTCCCATAGGGCCTAGTTAGTGCCTATAATAAGGTAGAATTCGATAGGTATTAGAGGAAAGAAAGAATGATTCCTCTGGTTTGTAATTTTTTCCTGGACTCTGAATTTCAGTAAAATGTGCACATAACTTTAGTTGGATTTTGCCCATATACTATGGCATGTAGAATCAGAGCAGTAATTAGGGCATAGTGACTGGGTTTTGCCCCTGGGCACTGAAATTTAAAAGGCACTGACAGAATTTATATTTCTTTGACAGTATAAAGATCCTGGAGCTTAACCTGTAGTTAGCAAGAATAATTAATTGTAATAGGAAGTCTCCAATTTTCAGTTTCTTCCTTTGCCTTCTCCACAGTCCAGAAGTATGTCCAGCACAGGGAACCACAGTTATTGAAGATCAGGAAACTGAGTATTAGATCGGTTAAGTGAGTTGCCCATATTTGTAAAACTAATCAGTCTCAGAGCCTGGATTTAATCCAGGTCTAATGATACCATGCTACACTCCCTTTAAGAGAACTGGGAGGAAATTGAGGATATTTCACTTATAAAAGAACAAACTTTGGAGAAATATGACTGCTGTTGTCAAGTATTTGAATGAATGTTCTGAAGAACTATTTGGGAAAGGGATTGGTTTTGCTGGGTCACAGAAGCCAGGACTAAATATAATGAGGGCGAGTTATAGGAAAATGGAATTGGATTCAAGATGATTCAAATCTCCATAATCAATCAGCAAGCATTTATTAAGCCACTAATATGTGTTAGGCACCGGGGAATACAAGGTAGCAAGAAAATGGGTTCTATTTCGTTACATTCTCTCCTAGTAGGGACTTTCCCCATCAGAGAGGCCTTCATGGGAAGGCTGGATGAACAGTTACAGAAAATCAGTAGTTTTTAGAGGCCATTGAGTTCAAGCCCTAAACTGAAGTGAAGTGATTTGATGAACTAAGCTAAGAAGTGCTCTAGAGAGGACATTGCTAGTTTGTCCTGCTTAGAGCTGGAAGAACCTCAGAGGCTTCCTCATTTTACAGATGAGGAAACAGAGGCTCCTGGAAATAAAGTGATTCACCCAGAGTCAAACCGGCTCACAAGAGCCTGCAGTGAAATTTATACCCAGGTTTTCCTTTTTTCCAAGTCTAGCGCTGATGAAGGAATTCTTCTTCCAGGTGAAGGCTGAATGGATGATCCAGGAAGTTCCTTCTAGTTCTGAGATAGATACTGTGTGTGCATCTATGAACACTTGTGATCTCAGCTCAACCTCGTGGCACTGGTCCCTTATCCTCCAAAGGCCTGGTTAAGGAATGTGTATTGTTTGGAAAGGAATTAAAACCCCCTTTTGATTTTCAAAACCAATTTCAACCTCTTCCTTCCTGGGCTGGACCCAGGAGCCAAAGTTTCCTTGTACATTTCTTCCTTTAAATGAGTAAGCGAGTAATAATGCCATAACAACCACCAGATTTCACAGATGTGTCCAGAAGAAGGCCACCTCAGAACCAGCTTCTGGCAACTGCTTGTGCTAATTGGCTGTATAGTATGCTGCCAATCACTGAGGAGGTTCTGTAAAGGGCTCCAACATTACCCAAAGGGCTGTATATGCTTGGGCACAAAGGATGGGGAGGGGACCCTCTGTTCTCAACTCCCCCCACCCTCCATACCTCTTCCCTCATCTGACTTCCCATTGTTTTCCCTTGGGTCTGGGGTGAGGGCAGGCACTATCTCCTCTCATCTGCCTTAGGCTGCCCAGAAATGAGGGTGTTTTTGTTTTTTTTTTACCCTTTTCAGCTTTTACATTCTGAGAGAAGCCTTGGAAACGCCACTATTGTTTACATCAACACACATGGTCCTTACCACAGGAAGTGCAACCTCACGTTTGCTGTGATAAGTGCTTGGCTTACTTTGACCAAAAGAGGAACAGATTTTAAACAGATTAAAAAACATAGACAATAGCCAACCCAAAGTCTTTCAACTCAGGTCACAATTTATTTGGGGATTCTATCAGGCCCTAAGGTATAGAGATAAGGTGTTTCAGAGTGGGCAATTTAAAGTAGGATTAGAATATTGGTGGCAGTTAGTTGTGAGGATAATCCTGGTGAAAAGTGAATAATTAATCTTTGGGAACCAGGATATAATCTGATTATTTACTGCTAGATTAATGGAGGCCATAGGGTGCATCAATTCTTACTTCTACAGAGGAGGCAACTAGTGGCTATACTCCAGTAATGTGGTCGATACTCACCAAGCATGGGTAGGCTTTTAAAAACTTTCATTCTGCAAGGGAAATAAGGTAAACACCCCAGAAAAATACACAATATCTAACTCCCTAACAAAATATCACACCTTCTGCCCCAGTCAAATTGGATCTTGTTCTTTCCCAACACACTGCTTTTTCCTGATCTCAGTTTTGCTCAATTATTTCTGATGCCTTCCCCTCTTTATTTGAATTACTATTCATTCTTCAAAATAAAGCACAATCACCATCTTCTCTAGGAAATTTCCCTTCATTTTTTCCTTCCACTCCCTATAAAAATCTTTCAAAAGAGACAATGCTTACTTAACACTTGGGTTTTGTTGCACTGTAGTAATTTGTGTATGTCATGTTGCCCTACTAGATTATAAATTCCTAGAGGACAAAGGCCCAACTGGTTTAGTGCAATGATTTTCTGCTCATAAATATTGTTAATAAGTATTTGTTGAATGAACACCTCAAAAAAAGAGCATAACTAGCAACTTTGTATAGCAAGTTCTGTAGAGGCTTCAGGTATACTCAATGATTCACCATTTGGCTATTTATTTTTCACCAGATAAGCTTTATTTTCTCTTGGCAGGTATAGGTATATGAGTATATGGGGGCAGGGAGGAAAATGGATCACATCAGTATAGAGATTACAAGGGAGACTATATGGTTCTGTCTGTGTATGGAGGTCTTATGCATGTTTTTGAGTGTTGGGTAAGAAATGTTTATGGGGCTATGTGCATGCCTGTGATTGAATATTTTGTTTTTATAAATAGAAGTCCTTTTATCCTTGAGAGTAAAGACAACTTCTTTTTGGTCTTTTGGCCATAGCATAGTACTTGGCATAAGGTAGGGACATAGTCAGTACTTATTGACAGACTGGTTGATTGAAGAATTGATATTTTGCCCTTCTCTTTGACCTTAGAGAATACCATCTCCATCTACCATTTTGTCCTTCTTCCTGTCTTTAGGAGATGCAAACATTTGTTATCAGCAGATGCCTTTTGAGTACTTCCACCAGTGTAGACTTCCAAGTATTTCCCCATAACCGTACCCCTCCAAAAAAAAAAAAAAAAAGAAAAAAAGAAAAAAAGGAACGGAAAAGATAAAACTAGATAGCAATTTCTTTAAGAACCAGGGTTTAATTTTCTTTAAACATATATAATTTGTTTGATCTTGAGAAGATGGACTTATTTTCATTAGTGATAATTACTGGGAGAGGAAAATTTGGAAGAGAGCATTGGTATTGTTCCATGTTATAGAGTTTGGTCCAGGGTTCATGTGGTAAAATGGCTAATTGGTCTGGACACTGTCCAGGCTGCCAACAGAATTCCAGGATCAGATGGGAAGGCTGAACAAATGTGATAAATTATAACAATCAGCCCCAGAATAGAATTTGCAGAAGGTGAGTCAGCAGCCTCTAAGAGAATCACAGTATCCTAGATTTCTTCAGCCTAAAGCTGCTCAGATGTCTGGAGAGAGGGAAGAAGGGAGGAAAGGAGGGAAGAAGAAAGGAAGGGAGGGAGAGAGGAAAGAAGAAAAGGAGGGACGAGAGGAGGGAGGGAGGAAAAGAGAGAGGGGGAGAGAGAGAGGGAGAAAGCGGGAGAAGGAGGCAAAGACTGAAACTGGGACAGTGAGTCAGAGAGAAAAATAAAGATACAGATAGGAACAGAGATCTAGAAACCTGCCTCATATTTGCTAGAGTTTAGTTGTCATGAAGACCCTTTAGAAGAAAGAACCAGAAAGCAAACTAGATATAGCCTAAGCCATGATTTTATATTTCCATAGTCCATTTTTTTCTTTTTTTCCTTAAAATGTTTTTGAGACATCACTAAGGTTCCCAAAAAGCAACCTTCTCTACAACATCTTCCCCCAAAAACAATTAAATAAAATGTCCTAATAAAGTGATTTTGAACTGATATTTATCACTTTCATTTATTTGCTAATAGAAAAGATGGATAAATGCTTTAATCATTATAACTTGGAAGTAATACTGTCCACTGGATTTGATCTGATTCTTTTACTTTTCTCAATGAAGCTGAAAGCACTTTAAAAAAAGTAACCATTACATGTATTTTAACTGATTGTATTAACATTTATTTATGTATTTAACTTTTATTATCACTTACATTTCCTAATATATATGATCCCTCTTCTGCCTCTTCTCAGAGAGCCATCCCTCATAACAAAGATTTAAAAAGTGAAAAACAACCTAAGCAAAACATGAAAAAAAGGACTAATGTAATGTCCCAAACCTATCTCTTTCCTCTACAAAGAAGATGAGGAATTGTCTTTAATATATGTGATCTCATTTGTTCTTACAGCATCCCTGCAGTCAGGTGTGGCTGATTGTTATTCCATTCTGGGAAAGTTATAACCAACACAAATTCATAGAATAAGTTATCTATACACGCTTATTTACCTATGCTTCTTCAATGGATCTATGATCTCACTGATATGACTAGTTCCTGCATCAGGATGGATCTCAACTCATACATGCCTTCATATTTTGTGCTATTTTTGTCATTGTACTATTAAAGAACCTTCATAGAAATATTATCCAATAGCAGCTTTCCTTGAGGTTTTAAAAAATTTCATTAGCCACTGCTAGACCTAAACTACACTTATGTTATCCCTTGTTCTTGCCATAGCTTCATTCTTCATTCTTATTTCCTTACTAACCAACCTCTTTTTCTTTTTTTTTTTTTTTTTTTTTTTTTTTTTTTTTTTTTTTTTATTATATATATATATTTTATAATATTATCCCTTGTATTCATTTTTCCAATTTACCCCCCCTCCCTCTATTCCCTCCCCCCGACGACAGGCAATACCATACATTTTACATGTGTTACAATATAGTCTAGGTACAATACATGTGTGCGAATTCATTTTCTTGTTGCACAATAAACATTAGAATCCGAAGGTACATGCAACCTGGGCAGACAGATATTAGTGCTAACAATTTTCATTCCCCTCCCAGTGTTTCTTCTCTGGGTGCAGCTACCTCTGTCCATCATTGATCAACTGGAAGTGACCAACCTCTTTTTCTAATTAATCCTTTCTTCAGTAATATTCCTGTGCCATTTCTTGGTCAGCATAAACATGCTGTGGCTTACTTGTATCCATGATAATGTTCTTCAATTTTCTTTTGGATCACCTGTAATTTTTTTTTATTATTTGAGAGACTGCACTGTTCCAAGATTATGACTGTAAGGCATTACTAGGAAAACATTTGTATTTAAATTTTAAAAGATAAGGAGTTGCTGTGAGGGATGGGGAATGATCATTAAAACACTACACAGTTTCCTAAATGTAATGTAGTCTGCTCTGTTCCTCTTAGTCCTGGACCCAGATTGTTCCAGATCTATGTACGGAGGTACTAGCCCAGTGGACTAATCAATCAATTGAATATGATAGGGTAAGCAGCAACCTTTTTTTAGGCAATTAACTTTATTTTTATAGATTGTTAAGTTGTTTCTTTTGAGAAATAATAAATAACAGTAAGGAAGCCTTGCAATGTTCTGGAGCTTCATTGAAAGGCCTTGTGTTATAGTGGAAAACAGAATACACGAAACTCAAGATCAGGCTAGCCATGGGTGTGGATCTTGATACTGACAATTGCTAGTTGTGTGAACCTATACAAATCATTTAACTTGTCTGAGATTCAGTTTATTTATCTGTAAAATTCAGAAAATAATGTCTGGAGGATCAACTTTATGGTTATGAAGCTAAGTGAGATAATGTTTGTAAAATATTTTGCAAACCCTAAAGCATTTTATAAATGTCACTTATAAATCTTAAGGCAATGTATTATACAATGTATAATAATAACATGTAATATACATTATATTATAATTATGTATAATAAACATTAACTAGTAAAAGACATCCTCCCAGTGGAGCTAAATCCTAAGCCAGTATGCCTTTCCCAATTTTGTACCTTATTCACTGTTAAGATAGAAGATACTTCTATTTGAGTTAGAATAAACTAGAGGACCATTTAAGAAAAAAATTTCAAAATCCTTTGCTTGAATACTCTATACTAGGTTTTGGGAATACAAAGCTCCCTCTCTCCCAAAGTGACCTTTTCTCAAAGAGTTTATAATCTACTAGGGTGGGGGAGGTGGGGAACCATGGCATATAAACAAATAAATGTAATACAAGCAAAACTGAAGGTAGTGAAGCTAGAAACAACTTGGGAGATCAGTGAAGAGGCTGTTTTTGAATTGAGGCACAGAGTGGGAGGGCATGTAACCATGGGAGATGGCTTATAGAAATGTATAAGGCAGGAAATAAGTTTTGAGAAAAGTTAGTGCTTCACTTTGGCTGACACATGGGTCAAAAGGACTAGTATAGAATGAGGCTGGAAAAATAGATGTGAGTAATATTGTGGAGGCCCCAAAGTGCCAAGCTAAGGAGTTGGGATTTTATCCTTTAGCCAGTAAGAAGCCACTGAAGGTTTTGAAGTAAGATACCAATGTGAGATCTCTGTCGTAGGGTGATTATTTTGCTTCTTGTGTAGAGGATGAATTACAGGGTAATCAGCTGAATAATTTGAATAAGGCTTAAAAGTTAGGCTGATACTCAGATTATAGAAGACTTTGAATGCCAAATAAAAGAGTTTATATTTTATCTTAGAAGCAAAAAGATATGGGCAACAATTGGAGGCTTTTGAGTAGGGGAGTGATGTAATCTGACCTATGTTTTAAGAAAATCACTTTGGAAGTTTTCACAGAAGATAGAAGAGAGAGGAGACTAATATTAGAAGGCTATTGCAGTTGTCCAAGGAAGAAGTAACTGAGAGAATCTGAATTAAAATGGTGACCATGTGGATGGAAAGAAGGTATTAGATATCAGAGATGATATGGAAGTGGAATTAAACAAGACTTGGCAGCTAATTGAAAAGATATGGGGTAAGGGAGAGTGAGAAGTTGGTAATAATGCCTATGATCTAGAATGACTAAAAAGATGACTAGAACAGAAATACAAAAGTTAGAATTCATGGAAGGAATTTGTAGGGAAAGATAATTTCTGTTTTGGACAAATTGATTTCAAGGTGACTGTGAGAGATCTGATTAGAAATGTCAAATAGGGGGCAGCTAGGTGGCACAGTGGATAGGGCAGCAGCCCTGAAGTCAGATGGACCTGAGTTCAAATCTGATCTCAGACACTTAACACTTCTTAGCTGTGTGACCCTGGGCAAATCACTTAACCCCAATTGCCCCAGCAAAAAAAAAAAAAAAAAAAAAAAAAAAAAAAAAAAGGAAATGTCAAATATGCAGTTGGTGATTTCCTGGAATTGGAGCTCATGAGAGAGACGAGAACTGGTTGTGTACATCTGGGTGTCATCTGAATAGAGATGATAATTGAAACTATAGGAGCCAAAGAGAACCCTGAGAGAAAAGAAGATGGCTTTGGATAGAACCTTGAGGAACACTCATAGGAATCAACTTCAAAGGAAAGTGAGAGAAGGAGTGGTTAGATGAGTGAACCAAGAGAGAGCAGTTTCATGAATACCCAGAAAGAGAAAATATTCAGGAGGACAGGCTGATCTGCAATGTCTGGTATTTCCAGGAAGTCAAGAAGAATGAGAATTTAGATATCATTGGTTATGGCAAAAACAATGGGTAAAAATGGGTAAATGGGTAAAAAAAAAAGATGGGTAAGTTTGGAGAGAACAGTTTCAGTTGATCCGAAGTTATAAATGTGTCTAAAGTTATAAACAGCAACTTTTGAAGTTTCTTTCACTTCTTAAATCTGTGCTTTATTTTCTGATATATGTCATTCTCTCCCAACATGTTTGTATTGAACTCATTGAGGATCAGATTTAGAGGATCTTGTCAGACTCTTCACAGAATTTCTCTACATGTTCATTCGTCCAATTGACATTGAGTATAATTATCTTTGGAGTTTTATTGTATATGTTTATCAGGAACACTGCAAGACAAGATGATCAGGTATTTCATTGATGAGGTTTAGGTTTTGGCGTTCCCTTTTGTCAGGGAACCAAATGATGAAGTCTAGATTTAGGGAACCAAAATGAGATTAGGTTTCTGGTGGTCAGGGAGTTAAATGATAAGGTCTAGTGGCAGGTTCGGGGTTCAAGGATCCAAATGGAAAGGTTTAGCTCCCCTACAGCCCCTTGGAATTCAGCACAAGAGTAGGGGGTTTTGGGGACTCCTTTCTGGCGGCACGGAGGTTCTCTGTAAAGGAATTTACAAACCCGAAAAGACTAGACTGATAAAAGAGGTAAGTAGTGGAGGAGTAAAGTTTAGAGAAATCCTGACAGAGAGGCATAAAGTCTCATTAGGAAATAGGTGAAGATAAAGAGAGGGTAACATCAGAAGAGAATATTATTCCAGTGGGCAGAGGCTTGCTATGCCAGGAAGAGAGATTCCTTGGCATCTTAGATCCTCTGCAAAGAGTGGTTCCAAGTTGCAGTTTTTATAAGCCTTGGCTACAAGCTAAAGGGGGCTAGTGGGGGATAGTGAGGGCTAGTGGGTGGAGTTCCAAGTTGGCTCATTTAAATCTACAAGCTAGATTTCAGGTTGAGCTGGATTTGAATAGAAGTGAATGAATCTCTTTAATTCAATAGGATTGGTGTCTCCAGCTCTGAACTCAACCAGCCCCACCTAAGTTATAGAATGAAGCTGCTTGTTCTTATGTGGGATCCCCACAGTGGCAGTATTCAAGGAGAATTTGTCCTTCAAGGAGTTTTAGAATTTTGGGTCCCTTCTTCATCATGAAATAATGTTTCTTCTTGTCTTTGGGTGCAACCATGAAAGCGTCTTAGCCAATTCTTTAAGAAGAACCTGTGATCCATCTGTTTTCTAAGTCTACCTTTCTTTTGTCTTCAAATGTTATTATTTATCACAAGGATAGGGGCTATATAGAGACCAGAACTGTGGCTTCATTGGTAATGGGGACTCCTGGGTGAAGAAGCTCCTTTTACTAATGTAAATTGGCACAGGGACAGCTAGGTGGCGCAGTGGATAGAGCACCAGCCTTGAATTCAGGAGGACCAGAGTTCAAATCAGGTCTCAGACACTTAACACTTCCTAGCTGTGTGACCCTGGGCAAGTCACTTAACCCCAGCCTCAGGAAAAAAAAAATTGTAAATTGGCACTTTCTCTGTAATTTATAATGCCTTGGGTAATGAGAAGGTAAATAACTTGCATAGGGTTTCATACTAGTATGTGTTAGAGGTTTAAATCAAGCTCCTGCTAGCTGAGAAGCCAGCTCTCTGGTTATGTTGTCATTGCTTTTCATTATCATAAGTATATAATGCAGTTGAGTTCTTCTAATAGAATGTCAGTTGAGTGGTTATTAGACAAAGATGATTTCAGTTAAAATTTGTAGATGCTCTAAAAACCTTGCAGATTTTAGCACCATTTGCCTCCCTTCAAAGGAGACTACTTGGGATTGAAGGACATCCCTATTTTGTATTTGTTTCATGGGTTGCCAAGACCAGAGAATATGCTGCCTTATATCCAGCCTACTGATGAATCATCCTGCAATCATCTCAATTGGTCCTTGAATTGAAGACTCAATTTTCAGTCAGGACTGTACTTGAAGTTTTTCCAGCAAGATATATTTTATCAGAGCATATAGTCTACTAGCATATGGGAACAGAAGGAAATAAGCACTTATTAAGTATCTACTATATGCAAGCAGTGTGATAAATACTTCATCAATATCATCTTATTTGATGTTGCAACATTCCTGGAAGGTAGATAGTATTACCATCCCCATATAAGAGTTGAGGAAACTAAGGCAGATGGTGTTTAAGTGACTTGCTAAAGATCACAGAAGTGGGAGTATATGAGGCTAGCTTTGAACTTAGTACTTAAATCTTCCATGCCCAGTGCACTATTCACTATGCTCCCTTGCTCTATAGCCTTCAGGACCCGTTACTGTGAGGCATGATGTAGGGTTGGTGAAGGATATGTTTATGTACGGTCTGCGTGTGAAAGATCTGAAACTTGTTTAGAATAGGGAACTCCTTGTGTGAGAATTTCCTTCCCCAACATAGCTTATGTTTGCTTATAGAAGTAGATACCTTAGAGAGCTGTGTGTAGGAGACATTTAAAGGTTAAAAGACTTCCCTAATGACACTCAGAAACAGCATCAGATAGGGAATTTTAACACAGATCTTCCTTACTCCAAACTACTATTCCTTATTCTAGGCACAGTCTAAAAAACTATGACACATCTGAATACATAAATATATTAAAAGGGGAGTAGTAGGATAGATTATATTATTTTGAATCTCCCTTTCAACTCTTGACTCTATTGAGTCTTTGACTACTTGTAGAACATTGGAGCTCAAAGAAACCATTGAGATCATCTTATCCAGCTGTCTTATACCACAGAAGAGGAAACATTATAGTACAAAATTATTTAGAATCCTAAGTTAAGGCTAATGGTTTCCAGACCCAATGAAGCTCATTTGCGGAACTTGAATTCACTTAGGACACTTGTATAGCACAGTGGTATGAATATTGTAAATGGAATTAGAACATTAAGTTTAAAACCCAGTCTAACGCTTAAGAATTGTGCAACCATCATGAAATTACTTAACTATCTCTAAACTTCAGTTTCTATGACAGGAAAATGGGGTAGTAATTAATCACTGTGTAGTCTAGTTTGTAGATATTGTGGAGAAAGCATTACAAAATGCAAATAATAATAAGTTGCGTAATATTATTGTTGAGAGAGAGCATTGTATAGTATAGAGATAGTCAACTCAAAACCAGAAAGACCTGTGTATGAGTCTTACTTCTTACATAACGGCTGATTGATTCTGGGAAGTCTTTATTTCTATGTAATTATCTAAGTCTATATGTTGCATTGAGAGAGGACGTTTCCTCTTGGGAATTCCCTATAGAAAAGAAACTACAAGTCAAGTCTCTATCATCATGTTGTTGAGGAGGAAGAAATATATAGAGAGATACTGTTCCATAGGGTGCCAAGCATAGGAGTTAGTAGGTCCCAAGCTGTTACAAAGATATTATTTGATGACAGTTCATAGGATCTTTGACTTAGAGATGGAAGAGGACCTTAATGGTAATCTAATCCAACCGCTTTATCTTACATGTAGCCCAAACTCTGGACCTACATTTCCAAATTCCCATTTGCATTGGTATGTCACATCCCCAGAACTGCTGCCAGCACCCCCCTCCCCCAGGGTTCTCTGGAGTCCTTATCAGCTGGTTGTGTCTTTCTAATGATCTACTCCCCAATTTCTAGCTGGTCTACTAATTACCCAGAGTTAATTGGGGATATTTATTAGAGTGGTAAGGTAAGAACTGTTGTCATAAAACATTTCCCCTACAAGGTTGTGACTTCTCCCTCAAGTACAAAATGGCCTCAAACTTAGCATATGTAAAGCGGAGGGGTAGCTCAAAGATCATGGCTGATGGATGTCCCTTTCTCCCCTCATAAAATACTCACAAAATTTCCCTTAAGCATGGGATAGTAGCATGGGACAGTAGTCTTCTGGGCTCCTTGTCCAGTCCTAAAGCTTTATTTGAGCAGTGTCCTCTGCTCCCAGTATAGACACTACCACTAATCACCACTAGTTCAGTAAACACCACTAGGATACTACTGAGAAATCAAAATCCTCTGATTCTTCAAATTTCATAAGGTTCTTGTTTGGTCTAGGAAACAAGGAAGAAATAGATGTTCTATTACTCCTCCCTCTAAGCAATTATCTCTCTCAGGATCATGGCTGGAATTTCTTTCTCCTCTAAACTTCAGGACACTCAAATAATGTGGGGTACTGAACCACATGACAGGGTAGGGCTTACATTAATTTAATGTAATTAATGTAATGTAAATGTAAACACATTAATTTAATGCCGTTAGTCGATTGATTCATTATAGATGGCTTCATCTATAATGGATATAATGGATAAAGTTATCCTGGCTTGAGAATCTTTTTAGTTATTTTAGATGGGGGTATGGTGATTTGTTCAATCAGGCCATCTCACCTTTTCATACTAATGAGAACCTAATGTCCTAGAAGTTAGTCACAAAGGTTGTAAGTTTAAGTGGCAGAGATGCAATCTCTGACCCCAACCCCAACTCTTTCCAGTGAATCATGTAGCATGGGTGAAACTTGGGAAATATCCTTTGTGGTGGAGCTGAGCAAAGCTTCCTAAATAGTTACTACCTTTGCATGGAGAAGGTCTTTTGCTTGAAATGATGGATTTCTGAATTGAAATGGGTTGGTCTTGGTAAGGTGGTTGTGAAAGATTTACATTTACATTACTCTTGATTTAGAGGTTTGGACTTGAGGGAGAATTTGTCCTTTTCATTTCACAAGGACAGAAGTATTTCTGGCTTGCAGAAGCAGCTGGCAGAGGCTATCATAGAAATCTGTTTCATAATCTGTTTATTGAAATGTTTAAATATTTTGTTTTTGTAAATAAAGCTACATTCTCTTAAAAGTCAGAAAAATAAGTGTAGCCAATCTCTTAGATGGTATTTTGGGTGTGGTAGTTTTCCTAGTTTGGAAATATAGATCCTACCATTGAGATCTCTTTATAGGGCAAAGCAGGTCTTCCTTTGAGCAAATATAACTACTTTTTCCTATAAGGAACTTTGTTCTTGATGAGAGGTAGGATGGGAGCAGAGATCCTTTTTTGATTAAATTGACACAAAGCTTTTTGTGATTAAAAGAAAAAAGATTTTATATTGAGGGGAGTTTTCTACCCTCAAAATGATTTCATTTAGAATTCTGGAGTCTTTGAGGTTATGTAAGTCTAACTTCCTCATTTTATAGATGAGTAAACTGAGGCTCAGAAGAGTGAAATTACTTGTCTAAAGTGCTATAAATAGTAAGCCATACGGGAATAGAAATCAGATTTCTAAATTCAATGTTCTTTCTACTATACTAGTGCTGCCTCTTCATGAACCAAAAACATGTGCAGCTCAGTGGAAAGAGCTTTGGAGTCAGAGGACCTGGACTTGATTTGCAGCTTTACTAATTACCACTTATGTGGAATGGGTTCTTCCTCCACCTCCCACCCCCATCCCCTTCACCTTCCTTTGTCATCCTCTCTACCACCCCCACCATGAACTCATCGATTCAGTGATCACTTGCTGTTTTTGAAACATGACATTCCATTTTCCAACAGAGAATTTCTCCTCAGTAGCCCCCTAGATATTCCTGGGATGCTCTCCTTTCTCAGTTCTGCCCTTGGCTTCCTTCAAAGCCCAGCTAAAATCCCACTTTCTATTGGAAGCCTTTCCCAGTCTCTCAATTGTATTTCATTGTTATGTTGATTATTTTCTGTTTATTCTGTATATATTTTGTATGTGCAGAGTAGTTTGCACATTGCCTATCCCATTAGATTGTGAACTCCTTGTCTTGAGCCTTCTTTATAACCCCAGCACTTAGCAGTGTGTCCCGCACATACTTAATCTCTTAGGCTCAGGTTTTCTCATCAGAAAAAAGAGGGAGTTGGACTCAGTGACCTCTAAAGGCCCCTTCAAGCTTTAAATCTTTTAAATTGATTCTGTAACCATATTTTTAGTAGCTATATTCAATTCCCTGCTAAAAATATAGTTTTAAGAGAACTAAGTGGAAGGGTGGCAATAGATGATCTTTAAGAACCCTTCCAGTTCTAAAGTTTATAGTTTGTCCCTTATTTTCCTTGCCAATATTTCTGCAAAAAGAGAGGATAGAAACTGTGTACAATTAAGTTTTTGGAGAACCTGTGAATCATCTTCCCAACTCTTTCTGGCCTTCATGACCAGAGAAGACCAAGAGTAGGCTGTATGTATCATATAATAAAAAATACATCTCCTCAGATCATATAACTTGAAGTTGCAAGGATCACTGATCCAATAGACATAGATTCTGTGTTTGGAGCTGTAGAGAGTCTGGGTTTGTATCCCTGTTCTGCTCTTTTCTATTTGTGTGATTGCATGAAAAGGAAAGTCATTGAACCTCTTGGGGCCTCAGCTTGCTTCAAGTCTAAAAATGAGGGAGCTGCATTGGGTGACTTCTGATGTTTCTTGTACTTTAAACCTATGACTCTATGGTCTGGTCCACCCCTCTCACTTTGATGAATAAAATGAGGCCCAGAGAAACTATCCAGTGTCATCCAGTGTCACACAGTGTCAGAGCTGGCATTCAGATTCATACTCTATAGCTTCAGATCTGGTGCTATTTCTTTCTACCACATCACACAGTATACTGCTATCAACAAATAGAACATGACATTTGCTAACCACCTATCCTTGATCCAAGAAGTTATATAGTGTCAGACACACTAAAAACAGTCACAGTGATTCCATATGTGTGTATAGTTTGTTGTGATGTGACTTAATAGGTACAGTCTCATGTTTGTTTACATGAGGCCTGTTTTTTTTTTTTTTTAATAGGGGGATGAAGGACCAGGGAAGGGGATAAAATTCAACAGAAGTGATCTCTGAGAATCCCTGAGATACTTCAAAAGGGAGAATCAGAGGCCACCTTTTAAAGAAGGTCTTTCCTATTTCCTTTTCTAGCTAGAAGTGCCTTCTGCTTTAAGGTTAATCCTGTATTTACTTTGTATGTATTTTGTATATATAGTTTTGTATATATACACACACATGTACATAATATATATGTATTTATTATACCCCCATATATATATTTCTATGATTAGAATGTCAGATTTTTTTTGAAGTTAAGGACTGTTTTTGCTTTTGGCTTTGCATCCTCAGTCTTTGGCTTAATAAATGCTTTTTGATTGGTTGATTGAAAGGAAATTAATTTCAATTACAGTAAGAGAGGTTCCTATTGATCATCTTGCAGAACTATATCATACCTTATCTCTGTGTTAGTTTTATCTCAAAGGGATTATGATTTCCTAAGACTCTCCTGATCTCCCTCAATGCCTATCACTGTGCTAGAACCATTGTACCCTTCCACTACTTGCCCTTAAATACTTATTAATAGATCATAATCTAGATATGGAATAGAGCTCACAGGTGATCTAGTACGACCCCCTCATTTTGCAGATGAAGAATCTGAAGCCCACAGAGATTTTTTTTTTTTTGCCCAAAGTCATAAAGTAGTACCTTTTAGAGGTGAAACACTAGAATCAACAACTGGAGAGGGTCCTCAAAGTTCTACCACTAGTTTCAAGAGAAAATCAATCAATTTGCAACCTGCAGGGCTCATTATGAACAATTTAGTGCCCCCCATTTCTATTTGTCACCATTGATTTAGACAACCACTTGATCTAAAGCCAGAGAGCTAAGCCAAAGGGCCTTCTGAAATTTCATCCAGTTCCATGGTTCCATGATTCTAAAAGTAATCTATGCTCCTGACTCATTGGTCTAAGTAGTAAGGGCCAGAGTTTTTGACACTCCTTGTTGGGTTCAGTGTGCTTGTGTTGGCTCCAGCACCAGTGATTTTATCTAGGACTTCTACTTTGGAAGGTATAAGGAGGTGGGGGGGGGGGATGATAGAGAGTCACGCTTCTGGGCTAAAAGTGGGAGACTAAAATGTAATCAGCAGGATGTGGCTAGAGGCTCTGCATTCTTTTTAAAAAAGGAGACCTGGAAGGCTGTTGTTTTGTTAATCACTATTTGACTCATCATCCCTATCAAAGAACATTTGTTGAGTGACTGTAGGAGGCAGGTGCAGAGTCTGTTGTACAGAGTTATCTAGTCCTTGACTCAGAGGGCCTATGAATGGAGAGGATACCAGCAGGGCCCTTTGTGACTTCTGGTACCAGAACCCCTTTCTCTTTCAGTTTTTAAGTCGAATTTGAGGTGGGTGTCTAAACCAATCCCAGGTAGATTTGCTGTTCTCTTTTTGAAGCTCTCCTGGGATGAAACCTCTAAAAGCTCTGACTGGCTATTCTTCTGACCTGCCTTCCTGGATTTTGGGTCCACTTGCTCAGGCTGTGCTGTTGGTCAGGAATGTGTGCCTAATGGTGTTGAAACAAGATGCAGCATTGTCTGGGAGTTATTATTACCCATCTGTGGAGAGGGAATCTGTGAGCCAGAAGGGTGATTCATCCCTGGCGCAGATGGAGGTGGTGTTCTGGTTTCACTTGCTTTAAAAAAAAATCTGCATGAGATAGCTTCATTTTCCAATTCATTTTATGGATACCTCAATTTGCCAAGACAATATAATTTTTCTCTTTAAAACTTGCATTTTTTGGATGCAAGATATTGGCATCTGTGGGATTTGGTTTTCCCCTGACCCAAACCTTCACAAAGAAATGATTTTTTGCAAATCATTGTTCTTTTTCTGCACAGCTTTCCTGACAAGGCCCACATGTTAGCTCATCAGTTATATATTATACGGTTTGCAAGACTTGTGATGTGCATTATGTTTGTAAAAATGAGGGAGGGTAACATTTATTTTTGAACGTCTCCCCAAACTTTTCCTCTCTCCCTTTTGAAAAGCAATACTTGTGGCTAGTCTTTTCTCTATTCTTCTTCAGTTTGGACTGAAATGTCAGAAAAAGAGCCATAAACTTTTGCCCATGGATTCTCATGAGTCAAAAGTGTAGTCACTTTCATGGAAAAATTATTCTTCAAAGGGAACTTGCTTTTTTAAGCATAAGTTAGACAGTAGTTCCTGCAAAGGATAAAGCCAGCCTAGGGCCACAGCTAGCTTAGTGCATGAGTGATATATGTCCAATAGAGAGTAAACGCTAGATCTATACAAGGAAAAGTATCTATCCCAGTGTTTATACAGTGAGTAGTGGGGACCATCCAATTCAAGAAATGAGCTTCCAGCAAGTAGTAATTTAGAAATTTTTTTTTCATTTACCTTCAGCATTGTATGATAATTGCTTTGTGGTTTTTTTTTTTAAATAGCATTTTGAAGGTAACTCCAACCTTTTTTCCCTTTACTCTTTCCTTCCAAAGTCTGGGATTCTTGGTCAAAACTTAGAGAGTAGTCCCCTACCCACAAGGGGTTATAATTACATTCAAGGCATTTCTTCTTCCTTATTTCATATATTCCAAATTTTGTAGTATGGCCTTTGGAAATTGGGCTAGTTAAATAATATTAATTTTTTACCGAACAAATTTATCTCCCTTGCGATGTGTTAAACACCTACATTTCCAATTAACTGCTTCTGTTTATGGGTTATTAGATGAATAATAACAATTGTAGAAAAGAGCTCAAAAAGTTACTTCATTTTTCTGTTTTTACCTCTTCCTGTTTTCTAAAGGTTGTCACCGTAACTCTAACTATTGTATTGAAACTATTTACTTCCTATTTCTGAACTGGCCTAAGTTTCCTCTCTGCCTAGCTTTTTCTCTTCCTCAGTATGGCCAGAAGTGGTACTTCTTTCAGTGAAAAGCTGAGTTCAAGGGATGGGCCAAAAGCTCCTGTCTGTTCTGTTATTTTATTTGCTTCAGTGGATGTAGAAATTCTTCCCACAACCAGCAGTATGAGAAGAATTAGAGTAAGAATCATTAGAAGTTTCTAACAGCAGTTTGCCAACATTATATATAGTCTAAGAAAGATCCTCAAGGCTTTTTATCTCCTTTT
Organism: Sminthopsis crassicaudata; assembly: GCF_048593235.1. Classification (NCBI taxonomy): domain Eukaryota; kingdom Metazoa; phylum Chordata; class Mammalia; order Dasyuromorphia; family Dasyuridae; genus Sminthopsis; species Sminthopsis crassicaudata. The sequence continues at coordinate 245,657,086 of NC_133618.1, forward strand.
ATCTGGTAAGAGAAACCGATCGTTTTGTGCCTATGGATTGCATCTTTAGTTCAAGTCAAGATGTTGACTTTTTTGATCAAATAGCCATAGCTGGAGAATTCTCTACTCATCAGAAAGGTATGTAAGAAACTCAAAGATAGATATTTTGATATGTATTATTTTTAATACATGGTTTAATGAGTGACAAGAGATTTGTCTTTATTTGTAAGTTAAGTACTTGGGAAAATAAAATATTAAGAAATTGTAGATTGGACTCAGAATGGCAATTCTTAAGTGATTAACACATGTATTTTTGTTGTTGATATTCATACTAATTACTTTTGTTGTTGAGTCTCTTCAGTTGTGCTTGACTTTTTGTGACTCCACTTGGGGTTTTCTTGGCAAAGATGTGGAAGTGGTTTGTCATTTCCTTCTGAAGCTCATTGTACAGATGAGGAAACTGAGGCAAACAGTATTAAATGACTTGTCCATGGTCACATTACTAGTAAAAGTCTGAGGCAGGATTTGAACTGGGGAGGGACAAAGCTCCTTTTGACTTATTGGGAATTCCCAGCACATGGGACTATCCCATTTGTACCTGCTGGTAGCTGCCTCTTTTAATTCTTCTTAGCAAAATTTGCTCATCAGAAAGCATGCACAAAGATCTATTTCTGAAAAAATAATTCATGTAATCATCCCAAAGAATTTTTACATACATGTATCTGTGCATGCATGTGTGCTTGTATGTTTATAGGTTTATACATATATGCATGTATATGTGCTTGTATGTTTATAGGTTTGTACTGAGAGATTAATTGGTATAGGAAATTCCCTCCACTAATTTTGCCAATCTACTGCTCCACAAGTTATAATCTGATCAAACTGCCTGAGGAGAGTGAAAAGTTAGGAAACTTGCTCTCTGCCACAGAACTAAAGGCAATCTAGAGTCATCTTATCATTTCCACTATGTTACTTTTCAAGGAAGAATATAGTTCTACAAATCCATTTTCTTGTCCTCATTAAAGCACAAACATGCTTTGGGTCAGTAAAATTAATTATACGAGCCCAATTCCTTTCACAGTAATTCCAAAATCAAATTTTTAAAAGGCATTTTTATTAAAAGGATGATAATACCACCTATCACCCTATAGTTATCACCCAAAGGTGAATGGGACATATAATACACATATATTGCTTTCTTAGTATTTAGCATCCATTAGGATCTTGAGTTGATCTAAAATAATTGTGAGGCCCATGCTCAAAGAAGTAATATAGATTTCCTTTTGTAAGAAATCTTTATCCAAGAATGAAATAAGAGATTTGTATCTGCCAAACCAAAATGTAAGACAGGATGCAACTTAGAAAAATGATAACATCAGTTTAATAAAAGAAACCAAATAAATGTCACAGCCAATTAGAAAAATATCTATTTTAACAATAACTTCATTACCTCAGCTAAAAGTTAACATTAATGTTAAAAATGACTAAATATTAATTAAAATGAATGCCTGAATTATGATGAGAACTTGTGGTTTTTAGGAAACATCCTAGCACCTAGGTGAAAGATTGCTTTTTAGGTGTACAGGTATTAGATTGGGGGGAGAAGCCTTAGAGTTTAAGACATGGATCTTGGGGATTACAGGCCCCAAGAAAACAGTATGTAGGTCATCTGGATTGCTCCTATTCTCATATAGGGTATTGATTTTGAAATCACAGTAGAATTCTTCTTTTCCGGAAGCAGGGTTCAGGAACTCCTCCACTAATACTTGTTTCACTACTTTGCCATTATTCCTCTAGAGGTGCCATCTTGGTTCCACAGTTTCCATGCCTGCTACTTCTGGGATCCAGCAGCTTACTGGGTCCTCCTTTCTCCTAAGGTACCCTAATCTGCACTCTGTGTATAGCCCCTTTCTCAGTTCTTCTCTTTGTCTACACTCAGTTCTTTCAAGTTGGTTGGGTTCTATTTTCTGTTGTCTCTGTCAGGTTCCCCTTAAAGGCCAAACCCCAGGGTAAGCTATTTAACACTCTATCCAGATGTGCCAGTTATCTCAAAGATGATGTTAATAGATATTTGTCTATACCTTATAGAGAGAGCTTCAAGGTTAAATCAGTCTTCATTCAAGGTCAAGGGAAGACTTCATTCTTTTATCTTGTTAGGTTGACTAACTCTTCCTGGTCACACCCACTATATTTGGATGGGTTTGAGTCAAGGTTTCAATATTTACTAGCCCAAAGATTTGGGTAAATCACCTGTGCTTTCTATGCATTGTTTCCTCATATGAAAAAGAGAGATGAGAGTATCCATTTATGGTTAGTACCTAACACACAAGAATGTTGTGAAGAAACTCTGCACAAGACCTCACACAGCAAATTATAAATACTTGTTTAATAAAAATTATATAAATAATAAATAAAAACATACAAATAAATAAATATTAATAATTTTTTGGGGCATTTTATACTTGTATATTCAGTGTATTTATGTGTATGTGTTTTATGTTTGTAAGTGCTATTTGATATTGGGAGGCAACTTTTATATCATAGAACATAGCATGTGAAATTCTCATTCTGACCCCCTCCTTTTGACTAAGCACTGTGCATATGTGCTCATTTGGTTTTTTTTTTTTTTTGTAATTATTGTAATTACATAAAGTAACAAACTATTGCAATGCAGTATTCAAAATTATATTATTTCACACCATAAACAAGCTAACGATGTAGTCTACCAGTGTAATATCCTATTTTATTTATATGTTTATTAACCTCAAGGAAGCATTAGACTCTAGACTAAGTTACACGAGTTACGTAATGACTAGATTGGTCTTATGATATAAAGGTGGTGCAGATCTCCTTTAAATAGTTGATGTTATATAGGAAAGGTGGTGGTAACAATGTAAAATAGTCTAAAAGCCAGCATAATCTGTACTATTTTTAGTTATAGTAACAACTGTTAGTGTAACCAAGGCAATTTTTTCTGTTAGGATAATACAATAATCTTAATGCTATAAGAGTATGACACATATATTCTAGATCTAGATTTAGGTTTAAATCCTGCCTCCAGCACTTTATTAACTTTGTGAATATGGACATATCATTTCTGCCTCTTACTGACTATTGAATGATGTTGAAATTTGTCTAGAAAAGTTTAATCATTTTTATATGCCAGTTCTGTAAAGGCCTTCATAGACAGGTTCTGGATAATGGATGATACTCTCATGCTTTCCCAGTCACCAGTGTGCTTGTTCCCATGCTTTTAAGTGTTGTATTCTGTGATTTTGTCAGATGCCTAACAGAAAATATGATAAAAAATGACATCAAGAGCAGCTTCCTTCACCACTGCTAAATATTTGACTTGAAAAGACTTTGAGTTGTCCAGAGCTTCAGGAGATGCTACTGATTGCTTTCGGCAAAGAAGCTCTAACAAATCTAAACAGTTATTGATTAATATGAAAAACATAAATCCCTCAGAGACCACCTGGTGCTGGTCAAAGCAACACATTTGGCCAGAGTATGAATCATCCAGAGTCTGAGCACAAAGGATATTTGTTATGCTAAGCTCAGGGTGCCCATAGCCAGTTTGTTGGGCTCTGGAAAGCAGAGTGTCTCCAAATATCTTGACAAAGCAATCTGAACTTAGAGGACTTTAGAACTAAAGGGGTCATAGGTGCATCTGACCCACTCTTATTTTTATTTTATTTATTAATTTTTATTTACAATTTATTTACAATAAATTAATGGATAATTTTTCAGCATTGACAATTGCAAAACCTTTTGTTCCAATTTCCCACCTCTTTCTCCCCACCTCCTCCCTCAGATAGCAGGTAGACCAATACATGTTAAATATGTTAAAGTATATGTTAAATACAATATATGTATACATGTCCATACAGTTATTTTGCTGCACAAGAAGAATCGGACTTTGAAATAATTTACATTATGTGAAGGAAATAAAAAATGCAGGCAGACAAAAATAGAGGGATTGCCACTCTTCTTTTTAGAATGAGAAAGGTCATAGTATAGTGACAGGGAGTAAGTGACAGAGTTAGGATTTGAACCCAGATCTTCTGATTCCAAATACAATCACTCTTCATTTACCCTCTCTTTTCTCTCCCTATCCCTCCTCTCAAACATATACTCTCTCTCCCTAGTGTCAGGATTCCACTTCAGTGCTGCTGAATACCTTGTTAATTTGTGCCATTTTTTTGTGGACATGTCAGAATTGAATGTATTCATTGTTTTTGGAGCTGGAAGGGATCTACAGTTATCTAGTACAACTTCTTTTATTCATTGATGGGAAAAACCAAGGCTGAGAGCCAGGAATTGACTTGCCAAGCTCCTGCGGCTTGCTAATGGCAAAGATGGTACTAGATCACAGGGAGTCTAGATTTTACCCTGCTCAGTCCTATAGTTATCTTCTATCAGCAATGGATAGATGGGCTAGAACAGTTCATCCTAATGATGCTAAGAATAGTTGTCCCAGTCCATTTTTGCTGCTTTGGGTACACAGAGGTTTCCAAAGAAGCACCAGACTGGCTAATAATACTAAAAAGCTGTTGTTCAGCAGTTTTAAAAATCGTGTTCAACATTTCATAGGCCCTTTTGGGGTTTTCTTGTCAGAGATATTAGGTGCTTTACTATTTCTTTCTTCAGCACATTTTACAGATGAGGAAACTGAGGAAAATTGAGTTAATTGACTTGCCCAGACTAGTAAGGGTCTAAGGCCAGATTTAAATTCAGGAAGATGAGCCTTCTTGACTCTAGGCACAGCGCTCTATTCACTTTGCCATTCAACTGCCCCAGCGAAAAGCAATAGGCTTTCATGTCTGATTCACACAAGGAAAATACGACAACTAATGTCACACTAAAGGGAATGAGAAAGGAGAAAAAAAAAAAAAAAAACAAAGATACATCTGGATTACAGTCATTAAAGAGACAAAGACACAGCCCACTCTCCAGAATGGCAGATGCTTTCATGACTCATTGGAGAAACTCATGTCTTGGTTGATAAGACTTTAATGCCCATGGCAAGGAGATGAAGAGACTGGTTGATCCAGGTTATGCTATGTAGATCATTGCCTATTAAGGCTGATTGGAAATGCAGATGGATGCATGTATTTTATAGTGAGAGAGGAGGCCATTAGAAGGCATGTCTGGTTTTTTTTGTTTGTTTGTTTGTTTGTTGTTTTTGTTTGTTTGTTTGTTGTTTTTGTTTGTTTGTTTGTTTGTTTTTTTGTTTTTTACCTCTAGTGTAGACAGGAAATCAAAATGCATTAAGTAGGAACCTAAATGTAGCGAATAAACAGCTGTGGGCTTACTCTCCCAAACAGCAAAGCATCTGAACTTTCTCTCAGTTGAATTCAAGGCTTCTCCTTTACTGTGAGAACTTTTTTAGAAGCAGGTTTCATCTTGATAAGCAAAAGGCAAAGAATACTGCACATAAAGGATTGGCTACTTGTTTATTATTCTGTCTCCATCACATGAAAATTTCTAGCATGGAAAAATTAAAATAAAAACAGGTTCCAGAAAATAGGCAGGACAGATAGAAAAAATAGATAGAAAAAAGAGGGGGGAGATCTAGATCAGACAAGCTCGTCTTATAGATTTTTTTTTCTCTTTTTAATTTTTTTAATTAAATCTGTTTATTTTCAAAACATATAATCTAATAGGTGTTAAACATGGTAAAATATATGTTAAATCCAATATATGCACACACATTTATACAATTATCTTGCTGCACAAGAAAAATCAGATCAAAAAGAAAAAAATGAGAAAGAAAATAAAATGCAAGCAAACAGCAACAAAAAGATGAAAATGCTATGTTGTAATCCACACTCAGTTCCCATAGACCTCTGTCTGGGTGTAGATGTCTCTCTTCATCACAAGGCCATTGGAACTGGCCTGAATCATCTCATTGAGAAGAGCCATGTCCATCAGAATTGATCTTTATATAATCTTCTTGTTGCCGTGTACAGTGATCTCCTGGTTCTGTTCATTTCACTCAGCATCAGTTCTCTCCCAGGCCTCTCTGAAATCATTCTGCTGATCATTTCTTATAGAACAATAATATTCAATAACATTCATATACCACAATTTATGCAGGCATTCTCCAATTGATGGGCATCCATTCTGTTCCTAGTTTCTTGTCACTAGGAAAAGGGCTGCCACAAATATTTTTGCACATGTGGGTCCTTTCCTTCCTTTAATAAGCCCATTGTATAAATGTATATGATATAAGCCCAGTTAGCAACACTACTGGGTCAAAGAGTATTCACATTTTGATAGCCCTTTGGACATAGTTCAAAATTGTTATCCAGAATGGTTGGATCAGTTCACATCTCCACCAACAATTTATTAGTGCCCCAGTTTTCCCACCTCCCCTCCAACATTCATCATTATCTTTTCCTGTTATCTGAGCCAATCTGAGGGGTATGTAGTGGTATCTCAGTGTTGATTTAAGTTGCATTTCTTTGATCAATAGTGATTTAGAGCACCTTTTCATATGACGAGAAATGGTTTTAATTTCTACATCTAAAAATTGTCTGTTCATGTCCTTTGACCATTTATCACTTGGAGACTGGCTTGAATTCTTATAAATCTGAGTCAATTCTCTAATATTTTAGAAATAAGGCCTTTATCAAAGCCCTTGAATGTAAACATGTTTTCACATTTTATTGTTTCCCTTCTAATCTTGTCTGCATTAGTTTTATTTGCACAAAAACTTTTTAATTTTAATATAATAAAAATTATCTATTTTGTGTTCAATAAGGAACTCCAATTCTTCTTTATCCAAAAATTCCTTCCTTCTCCCTAGATCTGAGAGGTAAGCTATCTTTTGTTCTTCTAATTTGCTTATAATATCACTCCTTATATCTAAATCATGAATCCATTTTGACCTTATCTTGATATATGGTGTTAGATGTGGCTCAATGCCTAGTTTTTGCCATATTAGTTTCCAATTTTCCCAGCAGTTTTTGTCAAATAGTGAGTTCTTATCCCAAATGTTGGGGTCGTTGAATTTGTCAAAAACTAGATTACTATAGTCATTGACTTTTTTGTCTTGTGAACCTAACCTATTCCACGGATCAACTTCTCTATTTCTTAGCCAATACCAAATGGTTTTGATGACTGCTGCTTTTTAATATAGTTTTAGATCTGGTACAGCTAGGCCACCTTCATTTGTATTTTTCATGAATTCTCAGGGGAACTATATTATGAACATAATGAATTAATATCAATACTAAACATATATGCACCAAATGCCAAAGCATCCACATTTATAAAGGAAAAGGAAAAATAATTATGGACAGAAATAGACAGCAAATCTGTAATAGTGAGGGACTTGAATCTTCCTCTTTCAGAAAGAGAGAAATCTACCCAAAAAATAAATAATAAAGAAGATAAGGAGATAAATTCTTCATAAGCCAGATATGATAGTCATCAAGAGAGAACTGAATGGAAACAGAAAGGAATAAATCATTTTCTCTGCAATACATGGCACCTTTACAAATTTTGACCACATGTTTGTGTTTAAAAACTTTATAGTCAAATGCAGAAAAACAAACATTAACTGCATCATTTTTAGATCCTAATGTAGTCAGAATGCATTTAATATAAGACTATATAAACACAGATTAAAATTAATTGAAGACTAAGTAACCTGAGAAGTTCAAAGAACATAAAAGCAATAAATAATTTTATTAAAGAGAATAATGAGATAACATACCAGAAATTATGGGAGGCAACAACAGCAGTCATCAGAAAAAAGTTTATATCTCTCAATTGTTACAATGATAAAATAAAGAGCAATTCAATAAGCTGGATATGCAATTTATTTAAGAAAATGAAAAAACAAATTAAAAATCTCTAATTAAACACTAAATTAGAAATCTTTAAAATTAAAAATTATATCAATAAAATTGAATTTAAGAAAACCATTGAATTAATAAATAAAGCTAGGAGTTGGTTTTATGGGAAAAAATAAAAGAAACATAAAACTTTGGTTAATGTGATTTTTTTTTTAAAAGAGAATACCAAATCATTATATCAAAAATGCAGAGGGTGAATGCTGGGAAACTACAGCAATATAGCACAAAGATTATACATTATGATCAAGTAGGATTTATTTTAGGAATGTAGGACTAGTTTAATATATAGAAAACTATAATTAACATGATTATATCAATAACAAAAGCAAGAAAAATCACAATTAAATAAAAAATCACTGAAAAAGCTTTTGACAAAATACTCATTCCTATTGAAAACACTTGAAAACATAGGTATAGGGGCAGCTAGGTGGCGCAGTGTATAGAGCACCAGCCTTGAATTCCGGAGGACCTGAGTTCAAATGTCATCTCACACACTTAACACTTTCTAGCTGTGTGACCCTGGGCAAGTCACTTAACCCCAGCCTCAGGGGGGGGGGGGAAAGAAAGAAAACATAGGTATAATTGGATTTTTCCTTAAAATAATTAAAAGCATTTGCCTAAAATGATCATCAAACATTATCTGTAATGGGGATATGCTAGAAGTCTTCCCTATAAGATCAGAAGTGAAACAAGGATGCCTATTATTCCAATTCAATATTGCATTAGAAATGTGAACAATAGCAATAAGAAAAGAAATTATCAAAATCAGAATGGCCAATGAGAAACTAAAATATCTCTCTCTCTCTCTCTCTCTCTCTCTCTCTTTTTTACATGAAATATAATGGCATACTTAGAAAATCCTTCAGATTCACCTAAAATTAGTTGAAACAATAATTTTATTAAATTAGCTATAAATTGTTAACATTTATATATATCACCAACAAAACCCTGTAAGAAGAGACATTTCATTTTAAAATAAACATAAGCAATATGAAATACCTGAGAGTATATCTGTCAAGATGAACCCTGAAACTGTAACAATTGTTATAAACAATAACAATTCATTTGGAAGAACAAAAGGTCGAAAATGTCAAAGGAATTAATGTAGAAATATGTATAGGAAGGAATAAAATTTTTGGGATAAGAACTCACTGGTAAAAAAATGCTGGGAAAGCAGTCTGTCAAAAACTAGATATAAATTAATATCTTTGCCTTTTTTTTTCTTTTGAGAGGCAATTAAGATTAAGTGACTTGTTCAAAGTCACACATAGAGCAAGTGTTAAGTGTCTGAAATCAGATTTGAACTTACTTCTGTCTCCAGGGCTGGTGCTTTATCCACTGTACCATTTCCTTGCCCCAGATTAATATCTTAATATTATTTAGCAAGAAAAGATCAAAATGAATCCATGTCCTACATGTAAAAGTAAATGTCATAAGTAAATTAGAAGTGCATAGAATATATTACCTATCAGATTTACATATAGAAGAATTTATGAATAAACAAGAGGATAACCTTGTAGAATATAATATAAAATTTTGGTTACACTAAATTAAAAAAATTTTGTACAAATAAAACCAAAATAGCAAGATTAGGAGAGTAGAAAATTGAGGGGAAATTTTATTGAATTTCTCAGATAAAGATCTCATCCCACAAATATATAGAAAACCAAGTCAAATTGATAAGAAATATCAGTCATTCTCCAGTTGATAAACAGTCAAAGAATATGAACAGGCAGTTTTTGAAAGAAGAAATCAATACAATGTAGATAGTCATGAAAAAATGCTCTAAATTATTATTATTTTTTATATTTAATAATTTTTATTTACCAGATTATGCATGGGTAATTTTACAACATTGACAATTGCCAAACTCCTTGTTCCATTTTTTCCCCTCTCCCCCAGATAGCAGGTTGATCAATACATGTCAAATATACTAGAGTATAAATTAAATACAATATATGTATACATGATCAAACAGTTGTTTTGCTTACAAAAAGAATCGGACTTTGAAATAGTGCACAATTAGCCTGTGAAGGAAATCCACAATGCAGGCGGACAAAATTAGATGCTGGAAATTCTATGTAGTGGTTCATAATCATCTCTTAGAGTTCTTTTGCTGGGTGTAGCTGGTTCAGTTTATTACTGCTCTACTGGAATTGATTTGGTTCATCTCATTGTTGAAAATGGCCTCATCAGAATTGATCATCATATACAACGATCTCCTGGTCCTGCTCATCTAAATCATTATTAAATAGAGAAATGCAAATAAAAAAACTGAGGTACCATCTTTTTTTTTTTTTTTTTTTTTTTTTTTTTTTTTTTTTTTTACAGGAAAGATTTATTTTACATTCTTGCAAGAATCAGTGCTTAGGTGAGTAGACACACCTTTGAAACTCCAAAGGCAATATTTTATTTCCAATTCTGTAACTCAAGTCCCTCTCCAGATAACCCATTAATTGAATGTTACATAAATTTCATGATGTTAATCTCCCCCCCTCATTACATAGCTAGTCTCTGCCTTTCAGATTGGCTTAAATAATAGAAGGAGAAAATGACAAATGTTGGAGGGGTTGAGCAAAAATTGGGATATTAATATACTGCTGGTGGAACTGTGAACTGCTCCAATCATTTTGGAGAGCAATATGGAATTAGGCCCAAAGAGTTATAAAACTTTGTATATCTTATGACCCAACAGTGCTACTCACCATTAGATCTGGTTCCCAAAGATGTTTAGAAAAAAATGGAAAAATAATATATGTGTTCTAAAATATTTATAGCATTTCTCTTTATGGTGGCAAGGAACTAGAAACGGGGGGGGGTGCTCATCAATTGGGGAATGGTTGAATAGGTTGTTGTATAGAATTGTGATAGAAGGCTTCTGTGCTATAAGAAATGATGAGCAGGTTGCCCATTGCCTGCTTGTGAGCAACATTAAATGAATAGAAGTTGTCCCTAAAATGGCATCGTTCATCCCCTCGACTAATAGCAGAAGAAAATCTTCAGTTACCAGTTAAAAGGCAAAGACTATTTTAATGGAATATGTTTAGATAACTGAAAAAAAATAAATGGGGGAGAGATTATATTATTTCATTTGGGTCCCTTCAGTAAAAAAATGAAACAAAACAGAATAAAGTTTTTTTTTTTTTTATATATATATATGATATATATGATGTATATGTAATATGGTCCCGTGTGTGAATCTAACTATATCAACTGTTGGTGTTCTTTAATGCAGGTTCAGAAGAGAGGCTGGTAGACAACTCAGTACTCAAAATGCATCAAAAAAATTTAAATAAAATATTTTTTTAAAATAAAGAGAAACTAATTTTTTAAAAATAGCCATCTGGTGAGTTAAATGAGATTCTGAATCAATTTAGTATTGGAAGAGTTCCAATTCAGATTGTAGCCAAGCCCTTGACAGGAATCACTATTGGGGAAGGGGGAGCAGAAAGTTTTTCTCTCTTTCTGTCTTCTTCCTCATTTCCTCCCTGCAATTGACCATTGACCATGTCAAAGGAGAGACTGCATCAATGTAACACAAAGTGAATACAAGTGGGATCAGAGGGACTAGATCAGTTAGGAACAAAAAATTCAATTGGAGTCAATAGTCACCAGAGGGATCTTTGAGGATAAGTAGTAAAAGTTTGAATTCTAGGATACGAATGGCATGGCCTCCAAGCATGTCTCCAGTCACATGTTGGTATACTCCAGATTTGTACTGGAGGAAGTCAGCATACACAATAAAAGCTCCCTCTACAGGGCCATTCTTGTAGATCTCAGCCATGATCTCCTTCTCACTTGAAGGTACATTGTAAGCGGTTGATCCATCAGTGTTTGTCGTCTTTGTAGTCAGGAGAATAGCCTGCTTCACACTTCTTGTTGCATTTAGGGGTATCTTCTCCCTCTCCAGTACAGGCAGGGCGGGAGCCATTCACATGGTGCTCACAGGGAGGAATGGAGTAAGGTCTGCAGCCCACATGGGAATCATAGAGGCCACCAGAATCACAAGGCCTTTCTTGATCCAATACTTCCAAGCTCCAGCAGGAAAGCCACCATTACAGCCTTCCCCACACTGTAATCCACAGCAGTCCCCGATCTTCAGACTCTAGCAGAGGGAACTTTATGAAGATGAGAGAGGGAGAGGAAGAGGAAAGGGAGAAGGGAAAGAGAAGAGAAGGAGAGGGAGAGAAAGAAAAGACTTCCAGTAATCAAGAGTTCTGATGAGTTTTCAACTCAGTTGCCTCCCTAACTTTGTACTTTGAATTTGTTCTCCTTGCCTAGTCCTAGGTGTAGCTGTACCATAATGTGCTCCAGACTTTTGGAGCATTGGAAGACTCCAGATAAGGAGGATTCCAGAAAAGGGACAGACAGGATCAATAGCCATCTAAACCCTAACCCTAAATTTTCCTGTTTGCATGTTTATATCTAAATGTAGAGATATTCATCTTAGAGAAAAGAATATTTGTTTTATTCATGGGGAAGGGACATGACTGCTACAGGTTTTAATGGTGATGTATTTGGGGGATAGCATCAAATAATAACATTGATGTTCAGGCACTAAATGTTGGAGTTCCGTCATTATGAAGAATGGCCATTCTCTTTGGCAAAGATAGGTTTAGTTAGGAGAAGAGGTTACAGAAAAAGAGATACAGTAAACCAGGAGTGAAAGTTGGACAGCATATAATGGTTTTAACAATTAATAATGAAAAGGACAAATTCCCCAGTGGAACTCACAGTTAACCAGGAGAAACGGTATACTTCATCAAGTGGGAATATGCTCTTAATTGACAGGCTAAATCCATAGAGTGGTTTAGCACTCTAAAAGAGATAGCCACAAGAAAGAGAAAGACAGAATTCCATGGCAGGCTTACCCAAAAGGGATTCAGTAAAGATGGTGTGGGCCATGGACAGATTTACAGGGGAAATTTAATCTCAGGGGTTTGACATCATAACTTGGATTTATGACTGGACACAACAAGGTGGACCATGACCTCCACAGAAGGTGAAATTTAAGATTGAATTTAATCCCCATCAGTGCTTTTACCAGTACTTCAGGCTCTTTCTCCCAACCCCCAGGTCCTCACCTTTGGAATTTAGAGATTAGGTTTGCTCTGCTTGATCCCAAAAAGCAGCAATTAGGAGTAAATGATGGAAGCTGCAGAGAAACAGAGAGAAATTCTTTGTTAATTACTGATCTTGCTGTCTCATTTTAGTAAAATGCCTCTCCTAAGAAGCTCATCAAATATGACTGATAGTGAGTAGGAAGCACATCGTGATGGGAGGGGGAGGCTCATGAGTATCAGTATTAAAACCCAGCTTCCCAGTGTTAACCCCAGAATCCTGAGAATGGTAGACAGTTCTCACTGAGCACTCCAGCCTTTGAATGGCAGGTCCAGTTGTGGAGGGGATAAACCTTGAACTCCTTGGAGAGGAGAGTGGAAGTCCTAAAGGTCCCAAATAGAATGGAAAAGAAAAAGAGATAGTAGTGAGGAAATGGTGGCAGGAGGAGGGTCTGCAAGTCATGATGGGAACGGGGAAAATGCCAATTCCTCTTCTAATAAGTGTGAGAGAAGGGTTAGGCAATCTTGGACAAGATGTTTGCATGATGAGTTCAAGAGAAAACTAAATTTTCAATGAGCCCTAAAAAAATGAAAGGTTTAGATATTAGAAAAAGGTATCGAGATCATAAAAGTATACCTAGGAGGGAATTTGGGGATGATCTAAGCCAAAGCTTTCATTTTACAGATGAAGAAATTAATGCCTGGAAAATGTGAAGTGATTTAAACAATAAGAGGCAGATCCAAGATTCGAACTCAGTAAATGCTCAAATACAGAGCATGTGTCAGAGGTGAAGTAAAAGGAAAAACAGAAGACATGACTGGAGGGGGGGGCAGGAGGTGCTAGAACTGAGTTTGGGAATGTGTGTAGCAATTGTGGTAGGTGTGAATAGTGGAGAGTGGCCTTCCCTGCATATTCTTCCCATGATCTTCTCCTCGCTGCAATCCTGACCATGTCTTAGCAGTTGTCCCCTGACTCAGCAGCTCACTGAGAGTAGGAATATAGTGCACATTGTTTAGGTGGGAAGGTGACATCTATGGGAACCCAGTAACATGGAATCAAGTGAAAGAGTACCTGGTATGATAGCAAACATGGGAAAGGGTAAGGGTTCTAGTGACATGCCTTCAGGGGCATGAGACGTGGGGTACCCGCTTGCTAGTTCCTGGAAAACATGGGCTCTGATGGGTTCTGCCAAGCTGTTGTTAAGTTTGGGCTTAGAAGTGGAGCATTGTGTCTTATGTGAACCCTCAACTAGCTTATTTTCAGGAATTGTTTTTTTCCCCAAATTTATTTTATTTGAAGAAACAATATGAAAAAAGAAAAACAGAAAGGCAATAAAAAACAAAATGAAACAAAGAGAAGATACCTTTATCATATGTTCAGTAAAACATCAGGGAGGATTCAAAATATATAACACCAAATACCAATTTAAGAAAGTATATATGAGTAGAAGAAATTATATTCATGAGTGTCTCTTTTCTTTACTTCTATGTAAATTGTTCTTTTGTTCTCTGCTCCACACTTTTAAAAAATTCTTTTTCCCCTTTTTCATTCCACTCCCCCCCCCACTAGCTCCAAGCCAGTTATAGTTAAAAAAGGATTGGTTTATATATATATATTTAGACATACATACACACATATCTATCTCCTTTTCATCCGCCTACCCCAAGCAAGCTACAGTTAAGAAAAGATATATTTATGTATACATATGTAGGTGTATATATATATATATATATATATATATATATATATATATATGTATATATATATACATATACACACACACACACACACACATCCATACATATACTCTCCATACATAAGTTTTTCCTATCTTTGCTGAGTCATTAAATTCTGCTCTATTACTTGACTTACTATTACTTAACCTCTCCTCATCCAAGGATTCCTCTCTCATCTTCTTCCCTCATCCTTTGCTTCCCCATCCACTTGTCCCTCACCCCTTATTTCTTTATAGATTTTGGAGGGTCCTATATCCTTCATGGTGTATGTATATGTATATACAGTGTTGCCTATTGAACTATTCCTGATGTGAGTAGGTTTTCAGAACTACGAGCCCTCCTCCTCCATTGATGCTTCTGTATTTGCTCTTCCTCTGCATCTCATTTGTATAACATGATTACATTTTTTACCTTTGCTCTGCTAATTTTTCTTTGGAGATTACCTATTGTTGATATAAATCTTAAACATAGAGTATATATTTCCCATGTATAAAGAACAATTTGTCCATGTTGATTTTGAGGTTGAGTTCCTTAAAATTACTCTTTGATATTGGCTATCATATATTAAATTTTCTGTTAAGTTTGGTTTGGTTCCTGAAAATCTGCATGTTTATTGAATGCTCATTTTTTCTCATTCAAAATTATAGGTAATTTTTCTGGATATAATATTTTGGCTGAAGACCCTCGTTCTTTTGCTTGTCTGTAGATATAATTCCAAGACCTGTAGTCTTTTATTGTAGCTGCTGATAAACCTAGTACAATTCTAATTATAGCTCCAGTGTATTTGAATTGTTTTTTTTTTCTTGTTTCTTGCAAAATTTCCTCTTTCATCTGGCAATCATATTCCTATGTGTTTTCCACAAAGGATCTCTTTGAGGTGATGATTAGTGGATTTTATTCTATTTCTACTTTCCCCTCATGTTCCATTACTCCAGGACAGTTTTCTAGGATTATTTTCTGCATTATTGTTCAAGGTTCTCTTTTTAGTCACAATTTTCTGGCAGTCCAATTATTCTTACTTACATTTTCTCTTCTTGATCTGTTCTCTAGATCTGTTGTTTTTCTTATGAGATGTTTCACATTCTGTTCTATTTTCTCATTTTTTATCATCTGTTTTGTTATTTCTTGGTCTCTCATAGCCTCACTGGCTTCCCTTTGCCGATTCTAATTTTCAATTCTCAGAAATTGTTAAAATGAGAATCATAATCAGGTCAATTCTCCTAGATTGTCCTGTTTGTGTAAAATTGAGAAGCACACACTCTTTCATTCACCTCTAATGACTTTTGGTGTGGGACAAAAAACTTGGCCCAGTTTTCCAGGAGTTAGCATCTTTAAAAGACAGTCACAAAAATCTTTGAGATCTTGATTAGCATATCTTTAGAAAATTCTGGGACTTGGCCAAGTCAGGTGGATTCTGCCTGGATTTACACTTATTCTAAACTCTATAGATCTTCCAGCCCTTCCCCTGAGACCTTAAAAATTGTGTACCCCAAAATGAAAATTGCTCATTCATTATGAATGCTTTCTATGTTGTATCTGCTTGAGCCTGTGAAGCTTTTTCACATAAAATAAATAGCACCCTTTTGTAACCTCTCATGGATACCTGTGACATAATTTATTTATGTTGTGAACTAAATTTCTATTATACTATTTTTATATAACATTCTTTTATAATATATTGCTCTCCTGAATCTATTTCCTATTACCACTCTACTTCCTATTTTACCTCTTCATTACCAAAAGATTGGAAAGGCTCCAAGGAAAGAGACTTGGCTACCAGGTGAATTTTTTAGACAGCTCTTAAAAGAGCTTCAGTTTATAAAATATATAACTATTCACACAATGCTTTTGTGTTCCTAAAGCACTTTACTGTGGATTTTCTCATTTGACCCCACAGTAATCTTGTGAAGCAATTGGTACAGGTACTATTGTCTCCATTTTACAAATGTGGAAACTGATACCTAGAGAAATTTGACCAATGTAACAGCTAGTAAATGGTGGAGCTCTTGATGTAAGTCTTTGGCTTTCAAGTTTCATGGTATCCACTGGTATCTCTGTGTATCATGACTTCATTGTTGAGGAGCTAGTTTTGGAATCCAAAAACCCTGGATTTATTGAGAGAGAGGAGGCTCCTTGCACCTTTGTATCCTCAGCACCTGGCATTGCACTTGGACAAGCTCCCTGAGGCTCTTTGAAATACATTAAAGTACAGATAAATTGCAGATCTGTATTAGTGGGAAAAGTTTCCATAGTGAGAGAACCTTACATGGCTCAGTACACAAGCTGAATGAAAACAACCACAAGGCTTGAGATTTCTAGAATGTCAAGAAGGAATGGATACAGTAGTGGGACTTAGGGAAGAATACTTCCCAGGGTTGTTGTGTATGCCAAATGACACAAGACAGTGTCTGGCGCCTAGGAGGCCTTCTATAAATATTAGTTATTATTGCTGTGGTTGTTAATTTTGCTATTCTGTACTCTGGCCTCTGTGGCACTTGAACAAATCTCCAGAAGGAATCTTATGGTTGCGCCTCTCTTCAGAGGAAGTCTCACATCCGGCCCTGCTGAGTTGTATCTTGCAGGTCTGGGTAAGTTCCTCAAATTGCTAGGCCAAGAATGGGAAAGAGCTTTGTGATCTCAGTGACTATCTCAGGCTGGTAAAGAGAGGCAGCTTATTTCCCAAGGAAAACCAGGTAATTTGGATATGAAAATCAGGGGACTGCATGGAGTTTTGGTTTTTATTCTTTCTCTGGTGTATAATGGCTTCTTTTTTTAAACAGAAGACTTAGTTAATGTAGTATAGAATTTAGAGTCAGGAGAAACTTTGGAAATAGTATAGTCCAAACCCCTCTTTGTATAGAGAAGGAAATAGGCCTAGGCTAATTAGTAACAGCTGGCATGTATATAGTACTTAGAGTTTTCAGTGAGCTTTTCATTTGGGCCACACAACAGCCTTGTGACAAAGTACAACAATTATTATCCCTGCTTTACAAATGTGAAAACAGGCTCAGAGAAAACAGGGTTGGTCACAAGGTTTATAGTTTCAGGGAGGATTTGAATCCAGGACTCCCTGAGTCTCAAATCTTCACTCTGCACCTTCCATTGTTGTTGATGGTGCAGCAGATAGAGCACTGGGTCAGGAGTCAGGAAGAGCTGATTTAAAATCCAGACTTAGATACTTATCAGCTGTGTACCATAATGCCAATGGTCATCCAAACATTTCTCTGTTTTCACTGCTGACATGAAAGTGTGGGGATGTATGTGGGTTTGGAAAAAAATGGTTTTGACTTTGGGGAAGGGGCATGACTAGAGAATTCAAGTATCTGACCAACTGTCATGGAATTTAAAGATTAGACTTGTTCTGCTTGGCCCCCAAAGGAAAGAAGGAAACAAGCATTTATTAAACACCTATTATATGCAGGTATTGTACTAAGCACTTTACATTTATATCTCATTTGATCTTTACAGTAATTAACATCACTTTAAAGTTAAGGAAACTGTGTTAAACAGAAGTTGAGTGTTTTGTCCAAGGTCATACAGCTGGTAAGTGTATGTGGACAGATTTAAGCACAAGTCGGTCTGACTCCAGACCTAGAATTCCATCTTGTTTTTATTTAGTATTTTATTTTCCCCACTTATATGTAAAAACATTTTTTAGCATCATTCTTAAAACTTTGAGCAAATTCATGGTTCAAGTTACAGATATGTCTTATATTCTTGGGACAAGTAACTACCTCCATATGGGCATCAGTTTCTATAGTTATAAAATGAGGTGGGGTGGACCAGCTGATTCTAAGGTCCTTTTCCTCTCTAACATGCACCAGATTCTATGAATTGGTTCATCACTAAGGTACATTTCAGCATTGAAACTCACTCATTTTATATTTCGCTGTAAACTCAGGTGTCTATAATTGTTGCCCACAGATCATTCCAGTGCCCGGCATGTGCCAGCGGCTGTGAGATGGAGGTGCCCCCAGCCAGCTGTACAACCATCCCAGCCACAAATCAGCCAGTACAGACCCTGTGCCTCCCAGCTTCCCATACCAAGCAGCCATCACCGCATCCCACCGGCCCTGTCATCTTGCAACCTGAACCAAGTCTGCCTCCCACGGTGTATCTGAAGGCCCTTACCATCCCCTTGTACCACCCTGTCCAGTCTGGATGCTTCCAGCCAAGTCACTCGCTGGTAGCCAGTGGGGGCAGCTTCAGCCTGGACAGCAGCAACCTTCCCTTAATCTTGAGCCCGCTGCTACACTCAGAGAGGGCAGAAGTATCCCAGCCAAGGAAGCCTCAGAGCCAAACATTGACTGTGAACATTGTGGGTGCTCTCCCTGTCTTGTCCCCCGCTGCCTCCTGCTCAAACACAGCCTTGGGAAGCCCAGGGAAGTCTCGCAACGCAGGCAAGTATCTCTGCCAGCACTGTGGGCGGGACTGCCTAAAGCCCAGTGTGCTTGAGAAGCACATCCGTTCCCACACGGGGGAGAGGCCTTTCCCTTGTACCACTTGTGGCATTGCCTTCAAGACCCAGAGCAATCTGTACAAGCACAGGAGAACTCAGACACACATCAACAATACTCGGCTATCATCGGAGTCTGACAGCAGCAGCCTCCTGGAAGATGGTGACAGGCTGGGAGAAACCCTCCCACAATCCTCCAAAACAGAGCAGAGTGGGGAGGAAAAAGAAGAGGCAGGAGAGGAAGATGGCACTTTGGAAATCACTAGCTCTCCCAGTGCCCAGGAAGTTGGGCACACAGGGCTCTCGGGTTTGAATTCTTTTTCATTCAAGAGCCTGGAAGTTTCTCCGAGCCATGGGCCCACTCTTGGGACCTCAGACAAGGAGACCCTATTAGAACCTCCCCTCAAGGCTTCCTCAGGACTTTTGCCAGCTGGTGTGCCCCAGAGATGGAAGATGCAGGAACAGCGGTCTCCAACAGCCAGTAAGCACAGTCAGCTGCAGAGACAGCAAGCAACCTACTCTGAGAAGCACTGGGACTTTAAGGTGTCTGAAGGCAAGCTGAAGAAATGTGAGAGCACAGACTCGGGCTATCTCTCACGATCTGACAGTGTGGAGCAGCAGGTTCTGTCCTCTAGTCCCCTGCACAGCCTGTCTGAACACAGTGTGGAGTCCGAGAATGAGACTCCGCCGGGTCTCCCAAAAGGGATGGCATCAGCTGGGGCCAAAGGCCATCCCGGGGAAAGAGCGAACGCCCTGATCCTAGAGAAAAAGAAGCTAGAGGAACACATTTCCAAACTCATCTCCCACAATAAGGCTGTGGTGGATGACACCCAACTGGACAATGTCAGGCCCAGGAAGACCATCCTTTCAAAGCAGGGAAGCATTGATCTCCCAATGCCTTACACCTACAAAGACTCCTTCCATTTTGATATCAGATCCCTCAATGCCACCCGGAAGAAGAATATTACATTATGCTCTGTCAAATCTACCTTCACTCCCCTTGAAAAATCTAAGCCTCTCTTCTTCCACTCAGTCCCTACTCAGTTTTCCACTACTGTGGATTGTGTGCCTGTCACGAGGAGCAATTCCCTGCCATTTGTTGAAGGCACCAGAGCCTTTCAGGACAAAGCAGAGAACCCTTGGGTATCCTGCCTCTCGAAGCATTCCCCAAGTCCTGGCTCCTCACACCATCTGCAGGATGACAGTTCTGGACCTCGGGCTGTGGATTTTCCCAGCAGTCACCCTCGGGCCCTGGTCAGACAAGCTGCAGTGGAGGATCTGCCCCTGAGCCATCCCACTGATAATCAGGCATCTGTGGAAGAGCATAGTGGTGTGAAAAAACTGAGTGGGGAGGGGAGCTCTGTGAAATGCAAGGTGGCAGGAAAGAAATTCAGTCAAAAAAAACTGAAGATGTTCTCCCAGGAGAAGTGGCAAATGTATGGGGATGAAACATTTAAGAAAATATATCAGAAAATGAAAACTAGTCGAAGTGTCAAGAAGCCAAGGGAAACAAGGTTGTGTGACATGAGAAACTTGGGCTCTGATACAAAGGAGACTGAGGATGGAGAGGGCATGGCAGGGGCCAGAGATACCAGGGCTTCCACATGTGGGGCTATTATTTCGAATTCCCAGGTCACATCTCCATCGGTGGCAAAAGTTACAGAGCCCGACTCTAGGGGACACCAAGCCCAAGCAGTTTCATTATCTGAGAATCTGAGTGGTTTTGCAGAATCTAAGGAAACATCTCAGCTGATAGGAAGCAGTTGCCATCCTAGAGTAAACAGAGCTGGGTCATCCCCCACCCTGAGCTGGAGCATCACCTCCAATATCATTAATCACATAGGTAGCCAGGACCCTGTGACAGCTCCGAATGGCCAGCAAGCAGTGGTGCCCAAGATGCCAAAGGAAGCCTGTGCATCTTGTCTCCCTGCCCTCAGTGCTGATGATAGGAAGTCTTACACTGCCATTTCACAAGACTCTTCCTCCCTTATCCTAGATCAGGAAACCGTTCCTCTCAGTGATGGGGAAGACCAGGAAAGGTGTCAGTGGGCCCAAATGTCTCTGAGGTTGCACAGCTGTAGCCCTGGCAAAACTTTTCCAGAGTCAGAAAAGCTCCCATCTGAGAGAAAAAAACTAAAGGTGGAGGAACTGAATAGTAAAAAGAATTGGGTGTTCCTGGAATCAGAAGGGGAAGGGAATAAAATGTCTGATTGTTCCTCCCCTGCTACCTCCTCAGAATCTAGGACAGATAAAGCTCAGGGGGGAGAGGGTGGCTTAGATACAAGACCAAGTGAGTGGAGCAGGAGTATTAAAGATATCTCGGAGAAAGAGAGAGATAGTAGTGAGGGAGGTGGTACAGGAGAGGCCATGTCATCTGTCTCAGATGCAGAGAATGTGTCATTAGCATCATTTTCTGCTATATTGGGGCTTGGATTGACAAACAGAAAAGACTCTAAACATTCTTCTTTTTGTGACTCTGAAGCTGGAGGAACCAGGAAAGTTTCTGAGCCCCCAGAAGAAAGTCATTTCCCTTCTTTGATTACAACTGCAAGTGCCACTTCTAAGCTGGCCATTCCTCAGAAAGACAATGCGTTTTCTCCAAAGTACATCCTCCAGTTACCCCAAGAAGATTCTCGAACTGAATTATCGGTTACCATGAGCAAGGAGCAGAAAGATATGTCCCTTAAAGGCAGCAAAAAGGCAAATGAGATTGAATCTCTGGCTGGGTCTTTATCTCTTCCCCAGGCAGAATGTTCAGCAGGTGGGATGGGTTTGCAGCTTAATAGTGTAACATCTACTATGGCTATGACATCTTGTTTGTCTCCCAGATCCTCCCCCTCCATCAGCAAGCTTCCTGAGCTAGTCAGTGGCAGGGAGAGTCCCAAACACACTCAGCCAAGAGATGAGAGAGCAGGGACTGGAGACCTGGAGGTCAGTAAGGCACAAGCAGCAGAGGAGGCCTTAGGCAGAGCCCTGTGCTGCTTCCAGCAGGCTCCGGAAAAGGTTCCTTTTCCCTCCATATACACAAGTAGCTTTCTCTTATTAGATGACATTAAAAGGGAGAGTCAGCTCTTCCGCCACCTCCATTCGGGGAGTCCCACTTTACTGGTGACAACTACGTCTGAAAGAGTTGTCTCTGCTTGGGATAGTTCTGAACAGCTGCTTCCAGGCAGGGAGCCCAGCGAGCCTTCCTCCCCAGGGCTGCAGCATCCTCAGGAAGGCTCAGTGAGCTCTCCCAGGTCCCTGGAGAACACCAGCAGGTGCCACTCATTTGAAAGCTTTTACTGCCATGCCCTTCCTGCTCCGCCCCAAGCCTCCCCGACCTGGCCCCAAATCAGCTCGACTTCACACTCAGGGTCCCCTTGGAGCTTGGGGGCCAGGGGCTCCTTCCCTTCCCTAAGTGCTGAGCCTCGCCTTACGTGGTGTTGCCTCAGCAGGAGCCTCCCTCTGCCCGCGGAGCAGAAGGAAAAGGCCCACTCGGTGTATTCCTCTTTGCATATCTGTGACAATAACTTTAGGGAAGAGGATGCAAGTTCTAGGAGGGACTTTTCCTTTCTCAATGTGAAAAACATGACCCAGGCAGTCACCTACGGATTGACAAGTGGAAGCCTGAAAACACTGGTATCTTCACTGTCTTGGGGGCAGCAGAAACAAAAGGTAACTATCCGGCCATTGCCCCAGTCCTAGAATATACGAGCCTGAAGGGACCTTAGTAATCATCAGGTCCAACTGTCTCACCTTACAAATAGGAAAACTAGGCCTTAAGTGGGTGAATGATTTGTTCAGAGGCAGAATCCAGGTCTCTGGACACTTAGTTGTTTAATTAAATTCAGGAGACATTTATGAAGGGCTTACATTGTGCAGAATTCCACCCAGAAGTTCTCCAGTGCCTCATCATGTCCTGGAGGTGACTTTGGGTTCTGGAAGGCCCTGCCAGCTGAGTGCAAGTCCTGGAAAGCCTTGCCACATTTGTGTGTCTGACTGCTAAAGGCAGGCCTAACTGGGGACAACGTAGGAATTTTTTTGATCATGGCATTTTTTCACAAGAAGAATTTGGTCACAAAGCAATTCTTACTAAGTTGTGAAGTTGCAATATGCTTTAAAGGAAGTAAAGGGAAGGGAGGGAACAAGCATTTATTAAATAGTTACTATATGCTAAGCACTGCACAGTTTCTGAATTAGTCATTGGATCTTCACAACTCTCCAGGAGGTGCCATTATTATTTTTTTCCATTTTACAGTTGAGGAAACTGAGGCAAACAGAGGCTAAGTGACTTGTCCAAAGTCACAGTAAGTATCTGAGGCTGTATTTTTTACTGTACCACCTCAGGGAAAGCATCCTCAGCAGTGAAATGAACTGATATATAGCCACACATTATATATCAGTGTGGTTGCTGGGCAGAAAAAGGTGACCACCTTTTCCCCCCTACATCTATTCCTTGCCTTTACAGAGCTTATAGTTTAAAAGGGGGAGATATGTCCATAGATAATCATAATATAAATTATAATGAACTATGTTCTTAGGAAAGATTTAGGATTTTTAGATTTAGATCTAAAAGAACTTTCTGAGCCATCTAAATCATTTTTCAGATGAGGAAACAGAGGCACAGAGCAGTCAAATAACTTGCCCAGGATCACTCAGAACTAGCAAAGCCAAGATTCCAATCCAGATTTTGGACTCTCAATTTAGCACTCTTTTTTACTAAACCACATTGCTTAACATATTGTCCTTACAATCACATCACCTCTCAGGCCAAGGTGATACTTAGGCATGATTTTTAATATTTATAAATTAGAGATGGGGACATTGCTAGCTCAAAGACTGTGTCTGTGAGAGTCATGTTTCCTTTTTAGGAAGATGTGGTGGGATGGGAAGGGGAGATGTGGAATCCTTATATTCCTTTTTGATGTTCCAATTCAGTTTGGGTTCTGAGTTAACAATGCAGGAGGGGATTTTTTTTTTTTTAACTAGAGCACTAGATCTTGTATAGAATATTTCTCTAGAAGCCAGCCATTTTTCACCTAGGCCTCAGTCTCTAAGTTTAGCACTGTTTCTTATAACATCTATTGTGTGGTTTGGGAAAGATTGTTAGGTCTAGGGGTGGGAGTCCAAAATTTCTCTATCTCCCTCTTCCCCTGCCAAAGGTTTCAGCAAAGTCCTCCCCTAGTTTCATTATGTCTCTGGTTCATCATCAGAGGTTAAACTTTCACTCCAAAGAACCCATTTACAATAGTGGTCTAGGCCAGTGGTATCAAACTCAAATAGAAACAGGTTCCTACTGGCTACATATTGCCTTAGAAAAGCACAAAGTAACAATATATAGATTGAATTATATTTTTATTTATTTTGTGAAACATTTTCCAATTACATTTTAATATGGTTCAGACCTTACTCAGAATTCTGTAGGCTGAGAGTTTGACACTTCTGATTTACAGAAATTCTATACTAACAAGAGTCAGAGTTGCACATGGAATTCAGGCTACTTTTTATGTTTGAGTGTGTCTTAATTTGTCTAGTGGTAAAATGAATTTGAGCTCATTTGTCACTGAAGGGAAAAGAAATGGGATGATTGTGGAGAGCAACTTGACTTAAGCTTCTGATTAAGCTTTTATCACTTGGCTCAGGAGTTCTCCAAGGCTTTGAGCCCTGTGATGACCATACAACTGGTATTTTCAGCTGTCCCGGGCAATAGGTGCAGGGAGAGTGTCTGGTGAAAAGGTTTCAGAGCCAAAGAAGAAAAGAGAAGTACCCTGTAGGAGGGGAAAGGCGCCTACAAATCTTCCTGGTGTGAGCAACAAGCAGAAGAGAAAGATCCACCCCAAGAGGTAAGAAATATGGTTTCAAGTCCTTCCTAATCACCTCCTATGACCATGCTTCCAGAAAAACAAAACTGCAGTTAATGATGAGCTCTAGAGCTCTTAAGATATCCACAGCTAGCAGCTGTTGCAGTTTTAGAAAGTTATTCACACAACAAAGAAATTATTCCTTAAGAGAGCTTTGTATTTTCATGCTAAATAAAGACTTCAAATCTGCTTTCTAAAGCCAGCTGCTTCTTTCTCCCTAGTAGGATCCTAGGCCTAGATTTTTTTTCATCATAGTTTGAAGGTCCCCAACTCAGTTAATAATCAGTAGTACTTGAATTGAGAGTGTGTCACACTCTTGCTGAAAAGTCCTTTGTAGCTGTCTATTGCCTTTAGGATAAAATCCAAACACCTTAATCTAGCATTCAAAGCCTTCCAATGTTCTCCCAACCTCCTTTCTTCCCTTCTTCCCTTCCTCCCTTCTTCCTAATGGCACTGATGGAAGCTTTGTCAGTATTGAAACTAGGTCTAAATCACGTGATCCCTATTCCCAGAGCAGGAAGATGAAGTCTTGAAGAAAGATCCTAGGAAATCATATGATCTCTAAAAGGTTATGTGGCCTATGGAAAGCAGACAACATTGGTGACCATTGATCAAGGATGGTTACATCCTTTTAGTCTATCCAATGAAAAGCCTGGGTCTTTTTCTGTTTAACCTGGTGTTCTACTTCAGCTGGCCAGGTACTAGGAGCACGTGGCAGAAGCTGGAATAGCTCCCAGGTGTGTCTGGGCCTCTCCCTACAGGGACTAAATAAATCCTTTCTCTTCCTACGTGAAGATGTCTGTGATTAGTTAATTTGGGGAAGGGGTCTAGCACTTGTCCCACACATTTCTTCTCTCCCTCATTTCTCTCCTTTCCTGGCTCTGTGCTAAATGGTAAAGATATAAAAAGAAGCAACACCAGTTCAGAATGTAATAGGAGCTTACATTTTGATGGGGTGAGATAACATGTAAATAAATAAAATTAGATTCAATACAGGGTAGATGAAAGGAATTTGAGGGGACTATCCCTGGGGCATGGGGTCTTGAGTCTTGTTTCAACTTTATAGTGATAGAGATCAGAGACTGGGCCTGAAATTTCCATAGCTAAGGGAACTCCCATATAAAGAAATTTTCTATGCCAATGAAATGGTCATCTGCTCTTCATTTTATAGTCTTAGAGACTTTCTTAGGATAGTGAGGGATTAACTGAAATACCTGTGTCACACAGCCATTGTATGACAGTGGTGGGATTTGAATAGTAGTCTTTCTTGGATTTTGAGGCCTGCTGTCTGCTACTTTGCCATGCTGCCTATAAATTGTACTTCACAACATTTTATTTGATCTTGGTGCTTTTTATTTTCCCTCATTATTCACTTCCTAACAAACATTTCTGCCATCGTTTTCCATTAAAAAAACCAAACATATAAACAAAACTACCATTTGAGGAATAGAAAATAACAGTAGAAGTTATGCTATATATTTATGGACTGGATATATATATATATATATATACACATATAGCTTTAAATTGAAAATGATTAAAATCAAAGTATATATATATATATGTATATATATATATATATATATATATATATACATATATATATATATACTTTGATTTTAATAAATTGAGCCATTGTTCATTTTATTTGAGTTGTTGCTTTTTAGTGTTTCCTTCATTTACATTTCTATCTTGTGTATATTATACTTTGGGTTTTGCTTTCTTCATATAGGTCTTCCCATGTTTCTCTGAAGAATTCATATTCTTTTCTTAAGGCACATCAATTCTTTTGTATTCATAAACCACAATTTGTTCAACTATTCTCTAATTAGTGGGTATATCCTTTGTTTCTGTCTTTTTTTCTATTTAAAATAATACTGCTATGGATATTTTGGTACACATAAGTCCTTTCTTTTCCATTATGGATTTCCTTGCAGGTAGATAATGGCAAATTATTTTCTATCAGTGAATAATTCTATACCTGATTTTCTCCCTTTTCACCTCTGACTCTTGGAAACAGCTCTCTTCAAGACTTAGCTGAAGTACCTCCAACTGGAAGATATTCCTGACTCCCTAATTGCTAGTTCTCTCTCTTCTAAAATTATTTTGTATATAATTTTAAATCTGGATGCATAATATTTTCTCTATGAATGCTAAAACTTTTTTGTGTCTCTTTTGTTCCCTAGCACTTACCTCCATTTGACTAGTAACAGCTGCTTAACAAATGCTGATTGAGTAGCATTAATTGCAATTCTGGTCTTCCCACATTCTCACTAGCATTGATAATTTGTATCTTTCCTCATCTTTGCCAATTTGATGAGTAAGACTTTATGTCCTAGAATTGCCTTAATTTAAAATTACTTAATATTAAAATTTTTGATCAATGTTTTTGAAGCTGTTGATAGTTTGTATTTCTGCATTTGAAAATTGTTTATATCCTTTGATCATTTGTCCAATGGGGAGTGTGAGCCAGAACTTTTAAGGAACAAATCAAGGTAGGGCATACAGAAAACGAAACATCTAGGTTGTTCTCATTAATTTTTGGCACTCTCTGTGAGACTATAAGTATTGAGGCAAAAATATGGATTTATCATGTGTTAAGTGGTACAACTTCTTAGAGAAGTTTGATTTTAATCCTAGTTCTTTAAGCCATTGTAAAAAACTATGAAAAATAGAAAAAGGAATTGTATCTTATAAAATGGTGATCATAATGGCACCTATCTCACAGCATTATTTTTGGAGTTAAATAAAATGATAAATTTGAAGTAATTCACACATTTTAAAATGCCATGTAAAAATTAACTCTTGATCATTATGGCCCTATGCAAAATAGATGTGATCCTATTAATAATGGGATTTGTCTAAAACTCAGTTATGTGTTGGTTATATGGGACTGTTTACTCCAGTTTTATGTCCTTTATTTCTGCAGTGAAAATGCCTTCAGGGATAACAGCATAACCTTAGTGATGACTATCAGCATTCAGGTACAAACCCAAAATAGGGCACAGTAAATGATTCCATAGACATTATCTTTGTAACCATGATCCTTGGGTAGGACCATTTGGATGATTCTGCAGCCCTAGAGTAGTAAAGGAAGTCCAGAGCATGGTTATTCCATATCCCTGTGTCTCAGTCTCCTAGAAAGCCAAAATTCTCTAGAATTCTGGACAGTTAACAGCCTACCCTTCATCCTTTTTCTTTTTCTTGCTTTATGATTCACAATAGGAAAAAAGAAAGGGAAGAAAAACAACTTAAGTGAGTCCATTAAAATATGAATCAGAATTTTACTCTGTTACTTGAAGTTAATAATATATAAAAGATCCAAATTTATGGTCTTGCCCATAAATATGAATATTTACCAAATAACTATTGTATTACAGTGGAGAAAAATTTAATAAGGTGATCCCCCTCTACCAGACTGGTTATTATATTAGTAACAAAGGCAAAAGGGAGCATTTGGGAACATTTTTTTCTTTTGTAGATTTCAAATTTAAACCAAAGATCTATTCCCATATAAATTTCTTGTCAATTAATCAGTAAATATCTGTTAAACTTATTATATGATACTGTTAGGCACTGTGAGAGATCGATAGTATGGCATGATAGGGAAGGGTGCTGGAAAAAATGGTTAGGAGCCAGTTTTCATACTAATAACTGTGTGACCTTGGGAAAATATGTTAACTTCTCTGAACCTCACTTAGCTCGTCTGCCTTATCTACCTCATAGGACTGATGTAAAGCATTGTAGTTTTTATTGAGTTTAGAATCAATTTGCCTGGTAGAGGTCTTTTGGAAGTCTACTTTAATGAACAAAAAGATGATTTACAATTAGCAGATTCATTTTACATGTCTTTAGTGTTTACAAACAATGCATTTCTTAAGTAATGGACATATTTTCTTTGCCATCTGTTTTACATCATTATTGCTAATAATTGAATCTTTCTTTTTTAGGTAAATCAAAGGCAAATTGTAGTCCAGCCCTAGAATGAATGATCATAGATTCCAAATTATTGGGATTAGAATCAATATAGATTTAATCATAATAGGGTTTTTTTTGTCATTCATCTTTATTAAATGATAGTTGCTAAAGGAATTTTTTTTAATTAAGTAAAATAATACCACAGCTTCCAACTGTGTGGGTTTTAGTCCCTGCAAGGTCCTAGTACCTTCCTCTTGGAATGGGAGCAAAGGTGATCCAAAGCACACATAAAGAGAATTCTTTCCTTGTAGACACACCTTCCTGATTAGGCCACTTTCTGTACTTTGAAATCGCTTTGCTGTCTGGTTCCCAGCAGGAATCTGAACTTTCTCAGTGGTTTATGATTAGTGAGCCAGTAGGCTCACATGTAGTGGCTTTGCTTCTCCACACCCAGATCTTAGCAGGCTCTCTCAGAAATCTGTGGGCATAGGGAGCAGGGGCTGCTACTTCAAAGGACTGCCTAGGCCCCACTACAGAGAATCACAGTTCTCAAGCAGCTTAATTGCATCAATGACTGCAGTGTAATGGGAGCCTGGCAAATCTCCATTCTGCGAAGAATGACCAAAAGTTAACCAGAAGTTATAGAGCTTGGGTCTGGAAGGGACTTAAGAGATTACAAGTCTGCTTGGCATCCCTCACTTCCTCTATTTTTAGGCTTGTAAAATTTGAACCAGAGAAAGCTTTGAATGATTATTGTATTAAAAGTACTATAGACACGCTGAGTGGTTAAGGGTAGATGACTTGATTTTTAACTTGATAACTCAACTCACCAACAGGAAGAACTCACTTTTCTAGATTGCTACTATGTTCCTGAAAGATTGCAAGTAAAGAGATTTTTTAAAAAATAAACTAAATTTTCTTTTCCCATAACTTGTTTTATAATTTCAGAGACGCTTCATCATCATGGAGGACTGATTTTGCTTTGGTAGTAGCCCTAATACACTGGCAAAGTGGCAAAAACATCATTAAGTTGGAGAATGAGTCCTGGTTTCTAGTCTGGGATATGCCTCTAATTTGATGGTTGTTCTTGGGCAAATCATTCACTCTTGATCTTGGTTTTCTTTTTTACAAAAAAATGGATTAGATTTGTTGGCTAGTGAAAGTCCTTTCAATCTCTGACATTTCATGATTCTGATTTCTCTTCATAAGTGCCCATTTGTCAAAGTAGTGACCAAATTAAACAACTATATGTTGCTCTTTAAAGGACACTATAATCATATAATATGATTTTCAACCCTTAGTTTTTGGAATTTTATGAGCTCATATTTTATTTGATTAAAGCAGCGCATGGATTCCCAAAGTTTGTTAATTACATGAATTTAATCGAGAATGCCTTTTCTTTCCTACAGGTATAAACGAGGTTATCTACAAGGATGTGCTCATCTGAAAGCAAGCCGACTTCGGAAGCAACACTGGCTCCTGAGAAAACAGCACTTTACTTCTACACAAGAAGCCCATGAAGAAGGCAAGACTTGTTCTTTACCAAGCCAAGCAGGTAACTAGCTTCATGAAACAATACAGTCCAGTAGCAAGAGTATTGGAATGGGAGTCAAAACCCGAGTCCTTGTTCCCCATCTGAGAACCAATGGCAGTAGGCATTAAGTAGATTAAGCTCTGTGGGCCTCAGTTTTCAATGTGTAACGTCAAAATTATAGTACTTTATGTGGGTTTGGGGATTTTTTTTTTTTTTTTTTGCTGAGTTGAACTGGGTTAAAATATACTTGAGAGATGCAGAAATTGTTCATTTTTAGCTGTTTATTATATTGGCTTCCCTTTCTTTTCCTTTTCTCCTTCCCCACCTCTTTTGGGTACATCTACACTCTACTCATCTCCCACTAACAATACTTACTTTTACAGAAGGTTCTGGTAGCTAACATATTGTTGTCTGTCCTTCTTTCTCTAGGAGGACCATGGATTTAAGTGAGGGAGGGCTGGGCAAAGTCACCTGCCTCACTTTCTCCTCCAGAGCCACCTAGGTCCAGTTATAAATCAGGGTGACTGGAAATGGCTTTGGATACAGTGGGAGACCTTGGCCTTGTCACATGAGTGTGAATGGCATTTAGTGTTCTTCTCCCAGGAGAATTCCCTTAGGAAATCTCATCTCTAATGTGGATTAATTTTGTCCCAGTAAAAAGATTTTTATATACCAGACAGCAGTGTGTGTATGTGTGTAAATCTGTGTGTATTTTCTCATGATTACTGATATCCTACCACACAGGTCATATACATACTCTGGCTCAGCATAACTGTGTTTCCCATTGGTAAAAAGTTATCTTCTTCTTTGAATAATTGAATTTTGGAGTTGAAATCCTAGTATAAATAATCTATATGTGAATAAGAATTCCATCTTTAACATTCCTAATAGGTGGTCCTTTAACATCTCATTAATACAGAACTTAGTACTTCCACTTCTGAACCCCTCTAATCACTGTCCCCTAATCTGTGCCCTCATTGGTTGGGCTGTCCATTTGTATGTGCCTGATTGACACCTTTTGGCCAAAGGTATAGCCTGAGACTCAGACATGATAAAAGACATGTTCCTCCTCGAGCTGACAGGCAGAGGGCAACACAACATTCCCTCCTTTGAGAACTGGTTTTCCCTTAGCCTTTGGGGGAGAGCTTTGATGTTCTCCAGGACAGCTGTGTCCTTCCAAACACTTTCTCCTCCCTGCCAGCAGAAAGTGCCAAGGAATACAGAATCCTGTCATGTATCACTCCCACATGAGAAGAAAGCATACTGGATTCAGAATGAAAAACTCCAGGTTCAAATCCAGCCTTGCTTCTTACCACCTGCTTGTTCTTAGGCTGTCCTCTCCATCTCTGTTTCTTTATCTCTCAAATTAGAGGCTTGGGCTAGATGGTTGGGCAGCCTCTCCAGCTCTAAACCCCATGATCTCAATGAAGGATCTTGTCTCTTCTCCCCCCATTTGAGACCAAATCAAGGCTCTGCTTCTTTTCTGGCCTCATCTAAACCATGGGGGATGGAGTGGAGCCATGGGCTGATGGAATTTTCCTACTCTCAGCAAACAGGACCTTCTGGGTTCTCCTTTGTGCCTTTCCCCTCTTAGGAAATACCCAATGCTTTAGGATCAGGGGACCCAGGATTTAAGGAATAAGGACTTTAGAAATAATCCAGTCCATAACTTTCATTTTATGGATGAGGAGACTGAAGTCTGAGCAAACAAAATCATACTGCTTGGTAGATGACAACAAAACTAGGGTTTTTAGTTAGATTTTTGGCCTCCAATTTCAGTGCTTCTTCTACTAGACTCTTACTTCTTCCTTCCCTATAAAAGTTCTTTTTGTACTGGGATTCCATATTTTAGGAGATATATATTTCAGTTTAAACTCTAACATTAATTGGTTGTGTGACATTAAGCAAGTCACTTCCTTTGCAGGGAGGGAGTAGGGAAAAAGAAAGAACTCAGTTTCTCTGTAAATAGAAGGAGTTCAGTTAGATGACCTTTACAGATAACTTTCAGGTGGAACATTCTAGAATTTTATAAAAATTGTCAGTCTAGGAAGTCCAGTGATTTTGTGGCTGTTGGGAATGAAAAGAAATGGTCATTCTGTCAGTAGATATAACTGGACATCTCTACTCACTATATGAAAATAATTGTTCGAATCCCTGAGGGAGATTGAAAGAAGAGAAAATTCTAGTAAAAAGAAAGCCAATTGAAGTCAGGGTCTATTTTTTGTCTTCCTTACCTTAGAACTTAGCACAGAGCCTGGCAATTAGTAAAGCATTTAATGTTTCTTGAATTGAATGTTTCTTCATGTCATAGTTGAGGAAATAAGGCAGAGATCTGAAAAGATAAAAAGAAAAGAAAGATATGTATGTGTACCTATATATATATGTACATATATATATATACACACACACATATATATATGCTAAAATGCCAAATGAGGAGCAGAAACTCTTAAATTCTATAGGCACTTAGGAGAACAGAGATGGCTGTAGGCTGAAATGTTTAAAGAAGAGTTAAATGTGTTAATGTCAGAAGAGACAAAATTTGAGCTGGGCCTCAGAATTTATTTGGAGGAAGAAGAGGAAGGAAGAGAAGATGTAAGCAAAGGTATGGAGATAGAAAGGATCCGGGAGAAATTATGTGTCTGGCTGGTATTGATGGGGGCTGAATAAGACTAAAGGGCTTTGGCAGCAGGGACTGGCATCAGGAGAGAACATAAATTTTACTGTCCATTTTTTTTGGAGGCCTGCAGGAAGGATCACTGATGGGGTCATCTCTTTAAGTGGACCTTTTATTCTTAAGTTGGCCTTTTGTTGAGCCTTGCCCCCTGTTTGGAGGGGAGGAAGAAATATTGGACTCCATATCCTCGTATTTTCAGCCTTATTATTCTCTTGCTTTAGTGTGGGCAAACTGATGGTAGGGATAGTAAGAAGGAAAATTCATGTTTGCTAGTGTGCTCATACTGTAAATTTGGGATGTGTTTCTGCAACTTTGCTGCCTGGGAATGTATCAATCAGTTAGTCAGTTAATAAACAAACATTTATTAATGTATCAGTCCCTGTGCTAAATGCTAGAAAAATGTATCCCCACCTAGGTAATATTTGGGCTTTCATGTTTGTTATTCTAGTGATTCTTTAAAGTTAATTCAGAGGTATGACTCCCTGGTCTCTACCCTTCCTAACCCTCCTTAACAATAAGGAAGAGCCTGCAGAGTTTCCACTGAAGGGCAGGTGCAAAACTGCTTGATCTGCTTTAAGCATTGGCCCGGTAAGTATTAATCATAGGTTATTCCATCCTGATGTGTCAGGACAGGGACAGGCAAAATTGCTGGAGTAAAGGACTCTGTTGGGGGGTGGGAGTGGGAGTGGGCAGGGCGATGCTGAAAGGCACACTGGAGAGTCAGCAGGTCAAAA
The DNA here is from genome assembly GCF_048593235.1 of Sminthopsis crassicaudata. NCBI lineage: Eukaryota > Metazoa > Chordata > Mammalia > Dasyuromorphia > Dasyuridae > Sminthopsis > Sminthopsis crassicaudata. The sequence continues at coordinate 245,690,889 of NC_133618.1, forward strand.
GTTACAGGCCATAATGGAAACAGTCCAGGGAGAAGGTGAAAGATTACATTAAGATAAATACAGAAGGAAAATCAAAGGGGAAAGAGGACTTTATTTCTTTTACATAGTAGTAGCCAACATCAATATTTCACAGCTGTGTGACAGGCACTGGGAGAGCGTTGTGTGTTTGAAGACGAAGTACTATAACTTCAAAGTAACTTTAAAGATGAGCTTTGGTCCCCTCAACATTTACAAACAACTTTCTTGAGAAGCCTTTGACCCAGTAATCCTGAATGGATGAGAACAGTCACCCATTCAGCCACTGAGCTTTCCTAAACAGTGACTGACATAGGACATGATAACTATGACAGAGGGATGATGGTGGGAGAAAGGTCTGTATTTTGGGTGGTCTGAAGGGCCTTAAATCAGAGGAACAAGATGATATTTAGCCAAGGAAAATTTAGGCTGGACATTGGGAAAGGTTTTCCCTCATGATCTATTAGTCTTAAATACACCACCATTCTCTTCCTCCCCCTCTTTGCCTTCACTCAACATAGGAAATATGAAAGTCTCCTGTCCAAATCTATGTAATAAACTTAAATTCAGAAAATCTTCTGCAAATATACAGCCAGGAACTACCCTGAATAATGGACAAAATGGTCCCATCATTACCTTTGAAACATCTTATTTATTTATCAGGAAAGAGAGAGATTTGTGGGAAAATATCTTTCTCTTTCCTTCAAACCACTCAGATAGTTTGGTAATAATTTGAATTAACAGATGGTTTGACAGTGAAGTCATCTGCAAGCATAGGAACAGAGGAGTTAGGAGGATAAAGACCATATTTACTCAGTCTTTGGGTTGATAGAAGACTTTGAGGCTTTGAGACTGCCCTGAGAAAGAAGAGTTTTTATCCTGAAATCTAAATCCTATCATCAGTTTAGTCCAAGAGACAAGCCAGAGCAAATGGGAAGCTAAAAGTTTTCTTTGGACATATTTGGGAATAGGATTTCAATCAGGCTAGACTTAAAGGATCTCAGAAGAAGACAGAAGGTGCATATATATACCAAGGAGATGGACTTAGCATTTAGGCCATTTAAGGAATTTCCTCTGAGTCCAGACTTTTCCTCATTAGAGCAGCAGAAAAACCCTTGTCTATATTTCCTTTCCCGTTAATATTTAGTAGACAATCCAGCTCACCCAACAAACATTTATGAAGCATGTACTGTGTGTGTGTAGGCCATTGTTCTAGAGCTGTGGGATATGGACCAAAAATCAGCTATTTCATTAGGGGAGGTTATTATGTTGGAATTTGCCCTCATATCTCTGTTATGGATGATCAGCAGCCTATCTGATATAGACATTGAGGACTAACTAGCCAATTTCTTCACTGATGAAGTAGAGTTTCCATATTTCTAGGGTTCATTTTTTTGGGATTCTATCAATCAGCAATAAAAAACATAAGCATGTGCTGACTTTGGACTATTAGAAGGCCAAGCAACATAGTTAGATTTATAGATTATAGCTAAAGGAACCACAGAATCTCTAACAGCCTTCTCATTTTATAGATATGTAGTTGAAACTCAGACAGGGAAAGTCAGTTGTCCAAAGTCACACAACATGTTAATGGAAATGAACTAGAATTCAAGTTTTTTCTTCTTTAATGTAAATCATATTGATTCAATTAATTCCTACTCTTGTTCCTTAATTATGTCCCACCTCTTTCTTAAAGGTGATGGTAAGTGACTTTACTCTCGCCTTTTATTTGAAGCATTGACTTTTGAAGAGAGAATGCCACCAAAGCAAAGTAATGTGGCAGACAATAGAAAATGTATATAAAAAAAAAAACAAAAAACCAATCACATGACAAAGCTACTGGGTCACAACAGCGCTTTCCCATTTCTCCACAGAGCTTAGATGCCTTTTTTTAGGTGGGGGGAGAGAAGCAAATACCTCAAATTGATTTTTTGAGCACCTGTATTATTACCAGGTCTTACCATATTCCAAATGCAGAAAGAATATGCCCACGCTAGGAGAGGTTAGGCACTAAAGTCCCATGTAAGGCTCTGTCTCAAATAGTATGTTGGAAAGAACTAGGTAGGAATTAGGGTTCTTGGCTTCTATGTTTTGGCTTCTGTGTTCTGGCTCTATCACTATCTAAAAGGAGAGGTGTGCTAGCTACTGTAGTTAGTAGATTTGTAATTTTATTTGTGTTATAATTTTAGAAGGCTCCATGAAATATTGATTATCATAAAGGATGTAGCAGGGTTTTGTTTTGTTTTGTTTTGTTTTTTTCTCCTGCTAATTAATTAATTGGATTCACTTAACCCTTTGCTAGGATCTTATCAGTTTGGTTATCATATAAGGCAAACCCCTAGGGTGACACTGACACTCCTCTATAGTAGAGAGATTGTCTTTGCCTAGAGCTCAGGGTGGCTCTAAGCAAAGAGCTTGTTTATCTTTCATCCCTTGATGCAAGCAGAGACCAGAGAGTTAGATTTATCCCTTATTATAGGCAAAGGCCAAGGAAGTGAATTTTCTCATTCCTACTCCATTTCATGTGCTTCCAGTGCCAAGAGCCATGTTCCTGGGAATTAAAGATGAAATAAGTAAGCTCATAGCTACAAGGCAATTAATGTAATTTTATTTGTTCAGATTGAAAGTAATGATTGACCCAACCGCAAGACTTGGTTTTCTTTACTTTTTATTGCTTCTAAAAAAAGTCTTCTCTCTTTATTTTGATCTGTTGTAAATAGTAGTATAAATCTGTGCTTCCAGCAAATAGTTCAGACAGGTCTCCGTTTCCTTTTTAGAATTTAATTCAACAAGCATTTTTTGAGCATTCATTTATTCATGCACATGTTCATTCATTCAGCAAATATTTATTGAACACCTGATACATGTGAACTCTTTTAAAGGCACGATGAGAGATACAAAGCAGAAGACCCATTTGCTGCCCTTGTGGAGCTTACATTTGAAATGGGGAAATTGAGCATACAGTCATACAGCTAAGTGACCCACCAGTCAAGGCAAGGCAAATATCAAGAAGTATTTACTGAGCTACTCTGTGTCAGGTACTGTGCTAAGCTTTGAGGATATAGCATATGATTTAATAATTTTTATAATAGGTAGCATTTATTTGACACTTTAATATTTGCAAAGCACTTTGCATATGTTATCTCCTAGATTCTTCTAATAAAGCTTTGAGCCGAGTGCTATTATTATTCTTATTTTGTAGATGAGGAAACTGAGATTGAAAGAGGATATGTGATTTTTAAAGGGTGATTCAAACTCAGGTCTTTCTTGATCCAAGTCAACTTCTTTAGCTGCATTCCATAAATTTAGTCCCTGAGCTCATTCAGAGGTTAGAGGTAGAATGTGAGATAAGAATTGAATACTGGACTTAGAATATCTGAGCTAGAAAAAAGGAAAGAATTACAAGACCTTAAAACATTGACCAGAGAACGTTAGAGTTGCAGAGAAGAGATTAGAAATCATTTATTCTTAAATGATTTTTAAAATTTTACATATAATGAAACAGAGGAAAGTTTCCTTGAAATCTTGTAAAAAGATTTCCTTCCATAGTCTTTTCTCCATTCCCCTATCTCTCTTCATAAGATTCACTTAGTGATAGCTCCCTTGATTTTCAGACTTTAGCTTCAATTTTTTTTCTCTTGTACTCCTAAATAACTTTTGCTACACATTAAATTGCTGGAAATTGAGGCTCCCAGCACTAAATATTTCTCTAAATCCTTAACTTTTCCTATGGCAATCACTATTTGACATTTAACAGTATTTTCTCAATTCTTAAATTCTTATGCAGAATGCAGATGGCTTTAATATTTAGGGAGATTGGAAGGGAAAAACAGTCTTACAATTGAAAAAAATTAAAAATAATCTCTTTAAACTTTCAACCCCAAATCTGATATTGAAAATGAGTGTAAAAACAATTTTCATCTTTGAGTCCAGAGAAATCAATTCTTGCTTCACCATTTAATATCTCTAAGGCCTTTTTCCCCTTTAATATGGGGAAGTATAAATTATGACAAATCCTCTTTAATAACTGGAAAAAAAACTGAGACTTCTAAAGGTTACACCCTGTGATCATAGACTTAGAGAGAATAAAATTCCAACTACAATTCAGGACTTGAATAGAACTCCTGAACTTTATGTTTTTCATTTTCCTAGGTGCTAGACTTGCAGGATAATTCTAGCACTCCTATCAGCATTGTTCTTAGTGATTATTTTAAGTTTTCATGGAGGTCAGTGCTTGTCTTCCAAGTGGACTTTATAACACTGGGAACTTATAAAAGCTTCTTTATTTCAATCTCTTGAGTTTTAAATGATCTTAAAATGTTTATTAACCTTCCTCTGTGTTCAGATCACTCTACATTGATTTTGCTCCCCAATTCTTCCAATTTCCTTTATTTTTCCAGCTACAGGCAGCTTGCAAAATGAGCTCAGTATGGTAGTCTGAATCATGATTAATGCTTCACGCCTCCTCCTCTTTAACTGCTTCTATTTTCTTTCTGCCTCCTTTTTTTTTTTTTCCTCTTGCATATCTGGCAAGGCTCTTGTTCTCTTTAACTCCTTACAACAGATTCAACTTCTAATTTTTAGTTTTATTTTTCATTGCTGAGGAATATGTGTTGTTTTGTGCTGGGGTATTAAATGACTTATGAGGTCCTTTCTAACTCAGATTATGTTCCTTAAAGAAATATGCAGTCATGAAATGTTTAACACTCCACTAGCCAGGATTGTAGTCTGAATAAAACAAAAATGCAAGAAAGGGGTCAGGAGTTTTAATGCCCTAATCATGGGCAAATCACTTAATTTGCTTCAGCCTAAGTTTCCTCTTCTGTAAAATGGGAAAGTGGAAAGGGGAATGGGTAATGGACTAGATGGTTTCTGAGGTCAGATTCCTTTCAACACTATAATCTATAAGATAGGTACCAAAAGACATAAAAGATAATTGGAGCATACAGAATAAAAAAAGCTATGTTAGGAAGAATAATAGCACTTGTTTGTATTTGATAAAGGTTGACAAACTACAACCAGACGGCTAAATAGATCACCTCCGTATGACCCTCCCAGGAGCTAAGAGCAGTTTTTATGTTAAAAAATCATTTGACTTTCCTATGGTAATGTGTCAATCCCTGGTATATGCCCTGAATTAAGCATGTATTCTCATTATTTAGCATTTAAACAAAACAAATGTAAGGTTCCCCTACTTTGAATATTGTGGGTTTGGGTAAACATGTCCAAGTTGAACTGACTTACCCTTTTAGCCTTTGTGTCTCCAAAGTTAACTTTATTAAGTGAGCCTATTCTTTAGAACAATTGCTTCTTTACATAATAAGCATGCTATAAGAGTCTTATTTTCTTATCATGTTTGTTGAAGTTTTCTGTAGATATTTATTCCAAATAAACCAGAATACTCTTCCAGTTGCTTAGTTCTGGGCTCTCAGTTGGACTTTGAGCTGGACTCAGAATTGAATGGGAGAAGAATGGGCTGAATCATATTTGGAAATTTATGTAGCTCTTTCAGTACTCTTAAGCTGTTTCCTAATGCAAAAAGTCATCTTTTTTGAACACTAAAATTCTTCCAGTGACATCATATATCTTGTAAAATATGGAGCCTTTTAATCTCCAAAAAAGAAGCAAACTGGTGGATAATCCAGTGGACATTGAAGGTACTTATGGTAGTCTATAGCATATTTGTATGTTTGCAATCATGAAGTTGTGCACAAGAAATATCATAAAGGTATCATCATGAAAAGAAAGGATTGGGATAGAAAATGAGTCAGTAATGCAATGAACATAAGGGAGATAGTCATGTTATGAAAGAAAACAGACCAAAAAACCCCTAATAAAAATAAAGTTTTAAAAGTTTGCTTCAATCTGTATTCAGACACCTTCAGTTCTTTGAGGATGGATAGCATTTTTCATCATTTAAGTCTTTAAGAATTATCATGGATCACTTTATTGCTGAGAATAGCTAAGTTCACAGTTGATTGTCTATATTGTTAATTTTTACATAATACATTTTACTTTGCATCAGCTTATGGAAATTTTTACAAGTTTTTTGGAGAGTATCCTGATCATCATATAAACAATCATATAGCATAATTTGTTAACCATTCCCCAATTGATAGGTATCCTTCCAATTTCTAACTCTCTTCCACCAGAAAATAGCTGCCAAATATATTTTCATACAGACAATTTCTCTCCCCCAACCCCTTAAATCTCTTTTTTTGGATGCAGTCCTAGTGGTAGCACTGCTAGGTCAAAGTTATGCACTGTTTTATGATCTTTTTGGCATAGTTCCAAATTGCTCTAAAGAACTGTTGAATCAGGACAGCTAGATGGCTCAGTGGATAGAAAACTGGCCCTGAAGTTAGGAGGACCTGAGTTCAAATCCAGCCTCAGATATTTAACAGTTATTAGCTGTGTGACCCTGAGAAAGTCATTTAACCCCAATTACCTCAATAACAACAACAAAAAAAGTAAAAGAAAGAATGGTTGAATCATTGCACAGCTCCACTGACAGTACATTAATGTCTCAATTTTCCCATATTCATGGCTATAAATATCTTTGATTACCTCAACTGAAAATTATTCACATCTCTTGATCATTTATCAATTGGGGAATAGTTCCTATTTTAAAAATTTGACTCAGTTCTTTTATTTATTTGAGAAATGAGGCCTTGATCAGAGAAAACTTGCCTCAAAATTCTTTTCAGTTATGATTGCTAACTCTATTTCTTTCCATTCTATCCCCCAATTCAACTTTTTCTCCTTCCTTTTACCTTGTAAGTCTCAAAAATGTTTTGTTTTTGACAATCCCTTCCCCCCAGTCTGCTCTTCCTTCTCTCACTACCTCTCTTCCTCTTAGATCCCCTTTCCTTGCTACTTTCTAGTAGTGTAACATCACTCCTCTACTTCCCCCACTTTCCCTTCTACTGTAATAACTTTTTCTTAGCTCATCTATATTTGTAAAGAGGTTTGTGGAATGGAGGAGGGCTATTAGAATGGAGACCTCATATGGGTAATCAAATGAATTTTCATTTTCTGATCCATTCCATCTACTAATGTAGCTGTTGGCCATAGAATAAGTTTTAGATTTGAAAAGGATTTAGAGTCTTAGACCACTTAGCTTTTTTCCTACTTCTCTTTTATTGCTCAAGCAGTGCTTTCAGCAAATCCTGGCATAGTGTGTTCCGCTTCATTTGAGAGAGCCACATGTAATTTTTGCCTCTGAAAGGGCAGATTAAGTATAATGGTATTTTGCTGCTTATCTTATAAAATGTCAACAAGTCCTAATAATTTAAAAAAAGGAGTGTAGCAATTTGAGAAAAAAAAATTGATACAAGTAATATAAAAGCCCTCAGGCACTATGTAATCACTGAAAAACCAAAGATGAATATCTAGTAATTAAATATAATTGATACTTAGGTGAATGTACACTGAAAATTGATTTTAGATGTTTGAAATGTGGTCACAATTATTTTAGTTAGCACTATGTTGAGCAATAGAGTTCTAGGCCTGGATCCAGCAAATCCTGAGTTCAAATCTTGCCTTAGTTACTTACTGATCCTAGGCATGTCACTTAACCTCAGGTTCCTCTGCAGTAAAACAGGGATAAAATTGTTTTGAAGACCAAATAAAGTAATATTTGTAAGGTTCTTTGTCAACTTTAAAGCAATATATAAATACTATCATCATTATTGTTATTATTTATGACTACTAAGCCTCTTTCTGAATTTGGTGAATTCTTTTATAAGTTTGTATGTTATAATGCTATCTGATGCAGAGTTGAAAGAGAGCTACTAATCTTCATATATTTTGCTTTTTAAATTCCTTATTTTATTTTGATTACTATAAGCAATTATTATGTATTTAATTTTTAAATTTAATAAGACTATTTTATATAAAATTATTTTATATCTAAGAAAGCACACTTCCCCTGCTCTCCCACTGAATACTTTTCTATATCAAAGAGGCCCTTTGTACTTGTTTTCCAGGTTCCTTTAGAAATAATCCTTTCTGTTGTCTTCTACCTTTTGTAGCTAGTTGCTTGCAACATTTTGAGAGGTGGGAACCATTTTTTCTCTATCTCTCAGTTTTCCTGTTCAGCATTAGGAGTTACCAGATAGTTCTGCAACAAGATAGTTAAGACAATTATTTTTTCAAGGTACTTTACAGCTTTGGGTAACTAGTTGGCTCAGCGCATATAGTGCCTGGTCTGAGACAGGAATATTTATCTTTTTGAATTCAAATCCAGCCTTAGAAACTTACTGTGTGATTCTGAGCCAGTAACTAAATCCTGTTTGCCTTAATTTCTTCATTTGTAAAAGAGCTAGAGGTCATGGAGAGTCAGACATGATGGAAACAAATGAACAACGACTTTACAGATCTAAAATTGCAGTTATATTTTACAGGAAAAATATTAGAATTATAATTTTTATTGAAGTTAAGCTTCATAAAAGTCAAGGTCCATTATAAAGCTATCTTATGTGTTCCTTTCTTATGCTATTAGGACTGTAATATTAAAGCCAAGCCCAAGGGCTTTGTAAGAAACTAGAACTTCTTCATTCCAGTTCTTAGAAACAGAAGAGTTACTAGTGTGTGGGATGGGTACTAGATCCTATTCCCCAAATTAACTAATCAGAGACATTTTCAGGTACAAAGAGAATGTATTTATTTAGTCCCTGCAGGGAGGGGCCCAGACACACACCTGGGAGACATCTCAGCTCCTAACATGTGCACCTGATCTGATAAACTAGAAGCAAAACACCCAGTTAAATAGCAAAAGACCCAAGCCTTTTCATTGGATAGACTAAAAGGAAGTAACCGTCATTGACCAGTGGTCACTAATGTTGTCTGCTTCCTATGGTTCACTCCTGTCACTGACCTATGGTTTTGGCCTTTAGAGACCTCTAGGCCTAGAGATCATGTGACTTCCTGTAACTTGGGCCCAAGTCCTGATCTTCCAGCCCTGGGAGTAGCGATCATGTGACTTAGGCCTAGTCTCATAGACTTCTTGAGAAAACTTCACCTGTTTATCTCACTAAGAATCATCCTGAAGTCTTCTATAAGTATATAATTTGAATGTAGTTTCCTACATTATTTAAATTTTGAGGTCTTAAACTTTGACCTTTCTTAATACCATCTTTCTATATGTAATATTTTGAGAGAATCTACTAAATCTTTGATCCTATGAAACCTTCAGATGAATTTTGCTGTTGTTTCTGCCTCTTAATCCTTTGGCAGTGTAATTGCATGCACTAAGTTACTTTAGACAGTATTGCCATTTTAATTATATTGATGTGGCCTACTCATGAATTACTAATATTTTCCCACTTATTTAGGCCTATCTTTATTTCTACAAAGAATGTTTTATTGTTGAAGTCAGAGTTCCTGTATATATATATATATATCCCAGTGGATAGACTTTAAAATATTTTATACATTCTACAATTATTTTGGATGGAATTTTTCTGTCTCTTCTTACTGAGTTTTGTTGGTCGTATTCAGAAATGAAATTGATTTTTGTGCATTATGATGGAGCCTTGATGAAGTTATTATTTCAATTAATTTTTATTTTACTTTTTGGGATCCTCTATACAAATCATCATGCTTATTTTTATTTCTTTTTCTTATCTTATTGCTATAACTATCATATATTTCTAGCACCATCTTAAATAATAGTGTTGATAATGGATGTCCTTGTTCTTATTGGAAAGGCCTCCAGCCTTTTTCCATTATATATAATGTTGACACTTGATGTTAGATAAAATTTACTGTATTAATACATCATTCTTTCTTATATTGTAGATGTGTGTGGGTGTGTATATATGTAGATACACATATATACATATGTATACATATATATTTTTTCCTGAGTATCAGTTGATAAGTTGTTATTTTTTTCTTCTGAATTTTTCACATATACTTTTTTATGTAAAACAATAACATATCATTATATTTATATGCCACAACTTGTTTAGCCATTTCTCATTAGATGAGCACCTGCTTTCTTTTGAGTTCTTTGCTGCCACACACACACATCCACATACTATAGTATGTGGATATTTTGTATGTATACTATAGTATGTGGATATAGTATATGAATATTTTGGTATGTATAGGTCCCTTTGTTTTTGATCTCTTGTTTTTTTAATTCATAATTGTAATGTAGGTATTTATTTAAAAATTAAATGCAAAACAAGAAAAAACAAGATAGAAAAATGTACTCAGCAGAACATCAGGAAGGATTTAATATATAACAATAAATTTTCATTTCAAGAAAACATATGTAATAGAAAATATTGCATTCATAATGTCCATCTTTACTTTCTTGTGGGTTTTCTTTTGTTTACTGCTATGCACTTTTATTCTTTTTTTCTCCCTTTCCTCCCTTTCATCTCCCCCAAACAGGGCATACATATATTTATGCATATACACACCCTTACATGCATGCACACACACATACATAAACACACACACACATATATATATATATATATATATATTCACATATGCATATCCATATATATGCACTTACATCTAAACAATATTAGTGTGGCTGACATATAATGTTGATTTCTTTCCTTATTGAATTTTTTTTAAGTTGGACTTTGAGATCAATGATTACTACCCTTACTTTTTTTTTCTAATAAATTCTATTCCTGAACATTGTTATTATATTTCCTATCTCTGCTAGCTCTTCTATTTTGATTCTGCTTGTTAACTTGTCTTGCTATTACTCATCTTTCCACCCCACCCCCATCCTCACCCCTATCCCCATGGATTCTCCCCTTATCTTCTCTATGTTTGATCTCCTTGAGAATATATACCTATCAGTAAGCTCTCTAAATCTAAGAGTCTGATCATTTTAGTTCATTTTTTTAAAGCATATTTCCAAATTTCCTTCCAGAGTGGTTAGATCAGTTCTCAACTTTACCAGTTTTTTATTAGTGTGCTTGTTTTTCTACAGCTCTTCTACCCAACAGGAATTACTTTTCTGTATTTTGCAAATTTATTGGATATGGGGAAACCTCAGAGTATTTTGATAATTTTAGTTACTTAGAATATTCTTTCTTGTGTTTAATTCTTTGCAATTTTATTTTGAGAACCATTTGTTTCTATTAGGAAATGGTTGTTGGCATTTAGTATAAATATTTGTATTAATTTATTTTATAAGCCTTTGATATCACAAAAATTATTTTCCCTAATTAGTAATTTCCCCTCTAATTTTAGGTGCTCTGGTTTCCTTTGTGCCAAGTCTTATAAATTCATAAATCCAAAATTATCTATTTTTTTGTTATGTTTTCCTTATTTGGTTAATAATTCTTCCACTAGCTATAATTGTGAGACATCTCCACCCATTTTGTGAGTGTGACTCTTGATATTTTACTTATAGTGTTGAGAATAGTAATCAGCTAATAAGCCAAGGAGATAAATCTCTTACAAGGATTATAAGTGGCCTGAGCTGCTTTATTCTTTCCAAAAAAATATACTTATTTCTCTTTTGAAGAGATTAGCTTTAAATTTAAAAGAGAAGACTCAGAATTATTCAGGAGATTTACCATGAAACTCTTAGCTCCTCCTTTAACCTTGTAGAGTAGCTCTAGATCATTTCTCAAAAATTAATAGGGCTAGTCTCTTCTAACCACATTTTCTCTACATTTATTATCTGTAACTCTACACCTGAAATTGTGTTCTTGAGATTGTATGGCATGTTTTTTAAATTTTGTTCTAACTCATACCAGAAATAGATCTTAGTTCTGATCACACAGGAAACTTAGCATAAAGCTATTTTCTTCTTTACTATAGCTCAGCTCTAAGGACCAGAAGCAGGTCTTAAATGTGTCTTTGTCTTATCCTGAGATGTACTGGAATCATTGTTAAGTTTTTACTTTCAACATTGTAAGTTTAAGAAATGGAAAATGCTACAATCAGACTTGTTCTGTTGGTTTATTCGGCTGTTAATTATCTAGACCTAAGAATGTATCTATAGTGCATATTAAACTTTTAAATGTGTATGCATATGTGTTTTTTTGTTTTTTTTTTTAACCTACCAGCACATACTTGACTATAATCCAGCCCTAACTCTTGAGTGGCCACAGCTGCTTCCCTCAAAAGTTTGTCCATGCTTGCATGACACATACCTTCCTCTAAAATCTTCTCAGCTAGCCTGGCTTTGTAGACTAGAAATGATTCTTAGTTCTCGTCATAAAAAAGACTGCAAATAAAGCTTTATTCTCTTCTACTGCATCTGAGCTTCAAAGACCATGTGTGGAGAGAAATGACTGGAAACCAAAAACTGGACATTGAAGCATTCATGGTAAGGGCTGGGTATGGGTGCTGGAAGCCACCGGGAGGGATGGAGTACATTGCTTGTCCTTACTATGGGATGAGCCATCCCAGTGGATAAACTAAAAGTTAGCTTCTCCATTCCTCCTCCTCCAACCCCCAAAACAACAATTATTACTCTTACATGCAGCACCTAATAAGTGCCAACAGGATGCTAACACTAAGAAGTCAGGGACTGATTCATTTTTGTCTTCATATTTCACTGCCTGGTTTGTCATTACAATAGTGTTAAATACAGGCTTCAAATAATTTCTCCCATCTTTCTCTATCTTCCCCTCCAGGTCTAGAATCAGGAAGAACTTTAAAATTTCTATTATAGTAGTTGTATGATCCTGGGCAGGCCACTTCACCTCTGACTGCCTCAACTGTGAAAGGGGGTTAATAATAAGACCTCCCAGGGTTATTGTGAGGATCAAATGAAATAAAATAAGTAAAGTATTTAGTACAATGGCAGAAACATTTTAGGTCTCCTGTCCTTTCTTTTCCTCCTTCCTCTTCCTCTTCCCCTTTCATTTAGTCTTGTTATGAAGGTATCTAAGTGCCCCTTAATGAAACTGATGGCATGTATTTAGTGCTGGTAAAGCCTACACCTTGATTCCCGTACATTGTTACAATGTTACACATTCTCTTTTTTTTTTTAAAGGAACAAAAAGCTCTTTCATATTCTTTGCCAAAGTTAACCCTCACGTCAACATTTTTAGCCCATGATTCATGAATGGACTCCCTGCACTATATGACACACTATCTGATCACTCTGATGAGGACTTGAGGATATCATCAGGCTATCTTGTGAGCCGACTCCTCTCTATGACTGTCAAAGTGTAATCATTCTCTAGCCATCTGAGTTGCACAAATAACAGGTTTTCCAAAGCAGTTATAACAGCTTCTGATCATTTTCTAAATGAAGATGAACTTTTTCCTGCAGGGAATTTGTTACTTCATTTCCCCTGAGCCATCATATTGCTATCACTGGCTTCTGGGATCTCATCAAGTACTTGGAATCGGTTGTGGTCCTCAGTCTTGCTAATTGATGTTCTTGATGATTTTCCTCACTCTCCCATCACCTTTCTGCATGAATGGAGATCAGCCACCTTTGATATCCTCAGAAACAGTAGGCAAGTCTCTAGATCACCCAGGAAAGTTCACAACTCTGCTTGCTGTCCAGAGTGGCACAATTTTTCACTTTAGTCACAAGGAAAGCATTACCTTTCTCCTTCACATGTACATTGTGAAGGATAACTTCACACCTTGCCAATATTTTAATAGTCTGTTCACAGAATTTTGTCATCACATATCTCCATGTGGTAATCATCTAAGATGATTTTCAGTGTTGCCCTTTGTCAGTTCTACCTTTGAAGACTCTAAGTTCGGGTTTCATTTTTTGTTGACCTATAGCAACATGATAGAATTAGGAAATAAAGCTCCCTTTGGATGTTTACACGTTTCTTATGACCTTTGCATAGTGTCCTCATGACTTTTATGGAGCCGTTCAGATGAACCACCACTCATTTAACTTTAATAATCTCTCTTAACATTTCCACAGAATGAGAGACTGGGCTAATTATTCAGATGATGCCAGTGGCCCTGGTAGGCTATGAGTTGCTGTCTAAATCACAGAATATATACAGCAACATACAGCTATTGGTTCTGAATAAAAGCAGTGTCTATTCTACTGGGTGATTTCAAGGGAGAGGAATAAAACATTCCTTATTATTGCCTGTCTCCTCAGCACTCACTAAATTTCTTTGACTGTTCAGTACTGTTATTACAGATTGTATTTGCATGGTTCTTTGAGGTTTTCAGAGCATTTTGTTCACATTATTTCATTTGTTTCTCACAACAACTCTTGTGAAGTACATTTATTTTCTTCCTTTAGCAGATGGAGAAACTAAGGGTGAAAAAGGCTAAATGACTTGGCTAAAGTCACAAACTAGTAAGACTCTAAGGTAGAACTCAAACTAAATCTTCCTGACTGTAAAAAAAAACACGCTGATCACTATTTCTATATATTAAAGATTGTACCACTAGTCAAGTCAAGAAACATTTGTTAAACATATATTGTATGCCAGGCACTGTGCATAGTAACATTGGGAATACAAAGAAAGGCAAAAGAAAGCTCCTTACCCCAAAGAGCTCACAATTTAATGGGGGAGACAGCATGCAAATAACTGTATACAAAGAAGATATATATACAAATAGGAAAAATAGGCATTAGTAGAAATTGCATTTTATCTGCATATCTGCTGGAGCTCAGTCAATTATATGGAATGTAACTCAACATCTCATTACTCCACATGCCCAAAACAAAACCCATTATCTTTCCCTTAAAACCTCCCTTCCTCCAAAATTTTGTATTTTTGTAGAGGGCACCACAATTCTTCCCATCTCCCAGGTTCATAATGTTAGTTAGTCTTGATTCCTCAGTCTCCTTTATTAAATATGTCCAATCAGTTGCATCTTGCTGTTTCTACCTCTGTAACATCTTTTGCATCTGTGCCCTACTCATGCAACCATCATCTTAGTTGAGGATCCCATAATCTTTTTCCTAGATCCCTAATTGGTTTCTCTGATTCAAAACTCTTGCCACTTTACAACATCCTTTGCATCCTTTGCATCCTTTACAACAGAAATATCATATACATGAACCATAGGCTGTAGCACTCCCAAGTGTTATGGAACCATATTAAAATATAATTGGGAAATATTTTATTACAAATATATTTTCTTATATATATTTTCTCTAGAAATAAAAATATTTTCCAAGGGAAATAACAATAATACCTCTAATCATTTTATATATGTAAAAGATATGAATGTTCTGGATTATAAGGGGCTAATACCTAATGCTGGAAACATGACCTTTACTGCCCATTTGCAAATTTATTGGTAAATTTTTTCTTTTACTTTTTTTTAAATGTATGGCTTTCTAAGTCAATTAGTGGTCCCCATTTCTATTTGACTTTGACACCACACTATGGCTGCCAAAATTATTTTCCTTAATTTCAGGTCTGACCATGTAAACTCCCTTCTTATTCAACAAACTCCAATGCCCCCTCTTGCTCCTAGGATAAAGGATACATTCTTCTGTTTGATTTTTAAAGCCTTTTGAAACCTAGCCTCAACCAATCTTTTTGCAGCTTCATTACTTACTGTGTACTCTGTGGTCCAGCCATTCTCTTTTTTTGATTATTCTTCTCTTTTTCCATTTTTTTTCCTTTATAGTGACCATTCCCAGTACCTAAAATACACTGTTTTCTTAGCTTCAAAGCAAGCTTACTTCCTTCAAGACTCACCTTCAAAATTATTTTCCTTAAAGTTGACTGATTGAGACTTTGAGGAAAATAATTTTGATTGATTTATCAATGGAGGAATGGCTTTTTTAGTATTATATATTTGTAGTGACTCCCTCTATATCTGAGTGCTCCAGAGTCGCTTCTATAGAATATAAGTTAAAGAGATAGTCTATGAAGAAACTAGTAGTCATTTTGTGAAAGAAATATATTATGTATACAGCTGAAATACACTAATATAGTTTTCAAAAATATAATTTTTGGAGGTTCCTTTAGTAGAGTGACACTTAAATTGTCTTCAACTGATCAATTAGACATATATATACTTATTCTTTTCTGGTGCTTTGTCATCTTTATCTCCTATCAATATTTCATAATATATTTCCTTAGTTCTTTCAGAATCCATTGTATATTTATGCCCTACTACTGTCACTGCTTCCTTTCCAGCCATGTTTCATGAGGCATCTGCCTGAGACAACATGGTAAAATCAACTCTTCGAACTTTTGTGCCATTTTTCTCTATAAGGATGTTTATTTCTTTATAATTTTCTATTCCCAAATTATGCAGATAGCCCTGTTAAAATTTACTCTTTTGCCAATTTATGTTAGAACAGATTATATTTATGCTACCATAGAACTGAAGCCTTTCCAAGAGTCAAATGTGTTTCTTGTCCTTTCCCCAACCAACCATTGATATGCTATTTAAACTCTCTAACAATCTTTAAATATGCACATCTAAGCTGTTCCCATCATAACTCTCTGGGGAATTATACTTTGAGGACTGGAGCTGATATAACTGTTCTGTTGATGTTGATACTTCTTTCTTAGACTGATACTCATTTCATAATCTTAAGATTGCTAAATGTAGATGAAAAAGGAAGTTTCAGGAAAAGAATCCTCTTAGGTTTTACTAAGACAGTTTTGTAATCACTAATTTTCAACAAGACCAAACATGCAGTTATTTTTTTCAAAGCTGAAAATTCTGTAGAAAAATTATTTATAATTTTCTTTTCTTCCTTGAAAGCATTAGGTGGGAAAAGATATCAAAGATACAGAGTTCACATAGAAAATACTCCAAGAATGATCAAGAGTAAAGGGAACCTATGAAGACTAATAAAGGACCTTTCCTCACTAAAACCTACTCTCATATTATTCTATATTATTCTGTTTTCATTGTCTTTCATATTTATGAAGTCTCTTCCAGTGAATATTGATATGATAAGAACCAGTTTAGAGGTAAACCATTACACCTGTCTTTCTTTTTATGCAAGAAATTCTTCTCATGTAAATGAAATATTTTCAAAATGGAATATTGAAGGTTGTGTTAGTATAATGGGATTTTAAAATCTTCAAATGACTTATTGAATGCAAAACAATTTTTTTTCTTGGCAAGCTGTGAAGTCCTTGTTTTTTATTTTGCTTTTGGTGGGCTCTCATTTTTCCTCTAGTTATGTTTATATTCTTTTCACACTGAAGTGCCATGTCATGTTTTCATGAGCTTCCTCAGAAAGGTAATCAGTCAAAATGATCTCTTAGTGGTTCAGTTCTTTCTTAGAAATCATAGTGCACTAGAAAATCTCAAGATCAGATTTCAAATTTCAAATCTGCCATTGACTGTCTCTGTGACCTTGGGAAAGGCACTTATCTAGGCCTTCAAGATGAGGGGATGGGAATAGGTCATCTCTAAGTCAGTTCCAGATTTGTGAGCTCACTTCTCCATTATTATCTTGCAATAAAAAAAACCCACAAATATTTTCACCTCTAATTCCTCATATAACCTTTCCTTAGTCACCATCATCATAATAAGTAATCTCTAAATGGCCTTAAAGTTTATGAAGAATATTTTATTCATGTTTCATTTGATTCTTATAGTCTCTCTGTGAACAGGGTACCATGGGATTCATTATTATCCCCATTTTACTGATATGGAAACAGAGGTTCAGAGAGGTTATGACTTACTTATGATCACACAGGCTGTGTTCAAAATGATATTTGAACCAAGATCTTTTGTAACTCCAAGCTTAGTGTTCTTTCCATTTGTTACATCATGTTCTAGTTTTATTTACTTGCTTGTTTACTTTTTTGTGACTTAAATTTGGTAATAATAAACCTTTAAAAATCTATGAAGTTGCTTTTCTGAATACCTTTTTTATTTATTTAAACATTTTTTTTCTGAATACCTTTTGGCATTTATTTTTGCTTTCTATGCATAACAACTTTAAAATTACTGAAGCATTTAATTTTTTTTTTTAATTTGTCCTAGAGATTCCACTGCTGAGTCACACTCCCAAAGCAGGTAATTGACAAAAACCAAGGTCCCACATACACCAAAATATTTATTGTAACATGTTTTTGAGGTACAGAAAAAATTGGAAGCAAAGTAAACCTCATTGATTGAGGATTGGCTAAACAAAATAGAGCTCATGGATGTAATGGGATGTCACTGTGCTATAAGAAATGATGAACATGATGCAGAGAAGCATGGCAAAACTTAGATGAAGTGAAGAAGGTAGAGCCAGGAAAACAATGTACACAAATACAAATAGTGTATATTAAAAGAACAACTCTCACAAAACATCCGAAAATTTAAGTTATGAACTTTAAAAGGAAAAAAAAGTAGCTCCAAAGAAGAATCATGACCATCCCGACTTCTTTGAAAGGAGGGCAGTTCACAGATGTGGAATATTATATATAAAGTCAGATTTTTAGAATGTACTGATCAACTTTACTGATTTTTTTTTCTTTCCTTCTTTTTTGAAAAATAAAATTGTTATTAAGGGATGAGGAGAAAAACACAGAGGGAAATCGGGGTGGTACAAAAACAAAAGAGATCAATAAAATCTATTGAAATATACTTTTTGTTGATGTCTTTTGTCTTTTTAGCAGTCATTTCTAAAAAAAGACCACCCTTGTTACTGAAGCATTTTAAGCAACCTAAAAGTCTTGGAGAAAATTTCTGAGGGAAAATTTATCATGGACTTCTACAGCTCCAAGGCATTTTAGGGACCTTCTAGTTCAATTTTCTTACTTCACAGACTAGGAGTCAAGGGCCCATTGATATGAAATAACTTACCCAAAGTCACTTAGGAAATACCTCATGAAGTAAACGCAACTAGAACCTGGATCTTCTGACTCCTTTTGTGTCCAGTGACATATGCTGCCTCTCTAAATAGAATGATTTCAAAAGTAAGAAGAATAGTTTCCTGAATTTAAAACAACAAAATTCCTCACTGATACTAATTGCCTAAAAGAGAATTTAAAGACTGTAATTTTTGGAATTTGATGAGATTTTTCTTAACTCACTTTTTCCCCCCTAATTTCTTTCACTTTTAGTATTCATTTATCTGATTTTCAAGCTATAGAATTGGAGTCACTCATGGTTCCCCATCCTCTTCCTCCCCCACAGAGAAGACTTTCTGTGTCTTCCTCAAAATATTTGCATACCAGCTTCCTGAAAATCACCCTCCCAATCCTTTTCACTTTGACAGGAATAAGTGGTCCTCTCTAATTCTTTTCTCTCACAATGTGTATTATTTTCTGAAAGCCCATTATAACCTAAAAGTCATATTGGTATATGTTTAAAGAAACAGAATAATTAGAATAATTCTTCCTTCCTTTTTTGGAGTGTAGAAATAAATGAGGAAAGATGGAAAGTGCTCTTACATTTCTTAGCATATTTCATAAAGTAGATTTGATAGAATTGCCCTTGACAGTTTCAATTAAATGTTCTATCTTTTAATTTTAAAAATTTCTGAAAATAAATACTCCTGTATTATTTTGTTTATAAGCGGGTTGGGGGACAGTTTCATATTTTAATTTTATAGTTTGCTCACATTTTTTCTCTCTGTTCTAAGGTTAATACTGTCATTTTTATTCACAACTAGCCTGGTAAATTATTGAAAAAATATATTAAGTTAAAAGATGATTTTTGAGTAAAAGCTTAACTGAATTGCTCATAAAGGTTAGACTTTCTCAGTATTTTTAAAAGATAATAAATATGATTTATTTAGTGTTTTGATTTTTTTTGCTAGTTTCTTTTTTTCTCTTCTCCCCATTCTTTCTGCCTTTGATCTGGCTCACTTAGTACTGATGTGTTTGAGGTATAGCACCAAATGATGAGATTGAGAAGAGCAATAAACACCAAATGTTGGGGTTTGGCACCAAATGTTGGAGGATCAGTTATGTAAAGAATTCACAATGGCCTTTTTTCTGGCAAAAAGTATTTTTATTTAAGAGAAGAGGTTATAGATAAAATGAAGAGGTAAAATGGGCACTAGGAATGGTATATATGAAATAGAATTAGGAGAGCATATAATTAGCAAGGAAAGGGGTTTTAACAATTAATGATGGAAAAGACAAGTTCTCTAGTGAAACTTACAATTAACTAGAAGAAAGGGGATACACCAAGAGGTAGGAATATTCTACTGACTGATAGGCTAAATCCTAAAAGATATTTAACACCTAAAAAGAGTTAGGCAGCTATAATGAGGGGGGATGAGAGGAAAGACATCATGAGGCATGGGGGAGGGGATGAGAAGGAAGATACCACCAGGCAGAATGCTATAGCAGGCTAACCTAAGAGGGATTCTGCAAAGATGGAGTGGGCCACAGACAGATTTGTGGGAAAAATTTAACCTCAGAGGTTTGACATAATTAGGATTTTTCACTGGATACAGCAAGTCAAGGTGTATCCAAGACCTCTATACAGAGGGTAGGACTAAGAGACTGAACTGATCCCATCAGTGTCCTTTCTTGCTTGTCCCAAAGAGTAATCTTGCCAGTACTTCAGGTTTTCTAAGCCAACCCTACCTAGTTACTCAGGACCTCACCAATACTTAATACTCACATTTCCAAATTATCTTTCTTGCCCTCCTTCCCATTTTCTTGAGGTGATAATAGATAAAAGAATATGGAACCCACTACCTTCTTTGTTTCCATGTTTGAATTAATTGGGAAACAATTTTTTTCCCCTCAAACCCCTTAATTAAGAAACACTGTTGAAGGATTTCAGGAAATCTTGAGGAAAGATGGAAAGATGTCAAATGCTTTAGCAAGTTTCAAGGAATGGATTTTTTGTATTAATTTTAATTAAATCACTAATCTTTCTTTTTTACAAACCCAAAAATAATTCCATATTTATTTTTTTTTGGTGTAAGGGAACAATTTTTATTTTATATTTATCCAATTTGGCCTCATTATTATGCCATATTTTGAAGCATATTTCCCTCAAGGAGCTTTAGATAATATGTCTGAGAAAAAATGTTTTGACTCATTGCTTTTCTCATAAAAGAATACAGAATTAAAGAGATCTGTCTCAGAGATATTTTTCAAGTACAAGATTCATATAAAATTATATAATTCTGTATAACTTTGTTAACATTTGATTTTTTGTTTCTTTTAAATTAGCTTTTTTAATTTCTTAAACTTTGAGAGCCTGTTTTTCTTAATATTCATCTTTTTTTTTTTTTTTTTTTTTTTTTTTTTTTTTTTTTTTTTTACTTTATTTGTTTTCCTGAGGTGACCAGTATTATAAAACATGAATAAGTTTGGGCTAAACCCTGAAGCATTTTCTACCCCACCCTTTGCTCTAATTGAAATTGATGACTCTTACTATCTTATTACTTTCTCTCAAAGAAACATTATAAATTATTTTCTAAAGCTTATTAAATAATGCTGTCCCAAGATTGTAATTGAGATATTTATTTTTATAAGTGGAAATCTTAAGTAAAGATGAAAAGTATTAAAATTCCTTGATTCTTTAATACTTCAGGAATTTTTGATTTCACAATGCTTTCAAGTATTTATGAATACTACTTCTATCATCACAGATCACAACCTTTCCATGAGTATTGGTCACTGTGGATAAAAACTGTCATCATGTGGTCAGTAATTTAGTGGTCTTTGTAATAACAACAATTACTAGCATTTATATAGCACCAAATATTTACAAAAAACCTTACAAAGATTTACATAAATTAACTCACTTGATCCTTACAAAAACTATGGGAGGTATGGTTTTTTATCCTCCTTTTACTGATGAGGAAACTGAGGCACAGAGATACTAAAGACCTATTGGAAATTCTTCTTTTGGCTTTCTTATTTAATGAATATGTGATCTTGGGTAAGTCATTTGACCCCACTAGAATGCACTTTTCTTCATTTTTAAAATGAGTGAGTTGGTAGAGGCAATTTCTTCAAGTCAGGTCCAACTCTAATTCCATGTTCCTGTGAAAAATTCCTATGGGGGGGGGGAAACCCTCTCTTTTTATAGAGCAGCCCTTCTCCCAGTTTTCCTCCCAGAGTGTTCTCTAAGTAGATTTTTGTTTTTGAATTAAAGAGATAAAATAGTCCCCAAACCAGCAGGAAATTGTTCTAAAATCAAGATTAGATGTCTTAATATCTAGAAATCTTGGAAAATAAAAACTTGCCTGTAAAGGCACAACACAAGCCTCCATGAATTTGAAATTGTTAGCATTGAATTTTCCAAATTCCATGAATTTAGTTAGCATTGCTGGTGTACAATGAATAAATTCCTTATACATAGAACTTATAAATAGTACCTCAGTCTTTTAATATGCTATACAAATACTTTATTCATGGAAAATGTAAAAATAAACTTCATTTTAACTTATCTGAATTATCACAAATATAGAATTCAAGAAGTCAAAATGAATTGTACTTAAGGAATGAATAACAAATGTTTCCTTTCTCTTCCCTCCCTCCTTCCTTCCTTCCTTCCTTCCTTCCTTCCTTCCTTCCTTCCTTCCTTCCTTCCTTCCTTCCTTCCTTCCTTCCTTCCTTCCTTCCTTCCTTCCCTACCTCCCTTCCTTCTTCTCTTCCTTCCTTCTTCCTTTCCTCCCTCTTGTTCTCTTTCCCTCCCTTTCTTCCTACACTTACTACATCCTTCTTTTCTCCCTCCTTTCCTTCCTTCCTTTCTTACTCCTTCTTTCCTTCCTGAATATGCTCAGTTCCTTTAATTGGCACCCAGATCTGAGTACATCAGTACATATGAGGTCTTACAAGGGCAGAGAATACCCTGTTTCTGGAAGCTGTCTTTCTGATGTATTCAAAACTCACATTAACTTTTTTTGGTTGCCACATCATGCTGACATATATTGAACTTGTAGTCCTCTAAAACTCCCAGATCTTTCCTAAAAAAAACTGCCTTGTAATGCCTCTCCCCAATAATCTACAGTGATGTTTTAATCTCATGCTCTCCTTTGCAAACTTTTGAGTTTGTCCTCTGTCCCAGTGGATGAGGAGTCAGGAAATGACATTGATTTAGATGCAATCTATGGCCTAGGACCCCTTAAAGCTTTGCTTTTGGGAGCTGATCCAAGAGAATTATTTTCTTATTTGTCTTTTCTACTCCAATCCAAAGAGTTTACTATAGGAGCATCTTCAAATGTACTCATGTCTAGATTTTCACAAAAGTTGAATAACTATATCCTAAGAGTCCACATAAGCATTCAATATATCAAATGAAATATGACTAGAAGAGCTTTTTCATTCCACACAAAATACATCAATCATAAACAACATACAGAAGGTCATAAGCAGGTCCATAAAATAAAAGGTCCTGATAGTAGTTCTTCTTGGATGGAAATAAACTCAAGTTACCAAAAGGACAATTCCCAGACTTTTCAGTTAAACCTCAGTTTTTGCCAAGGGATCACTATCATTCTACCCTAAGATTTGTAGTATCCCTTGTGGTTTGAGTTCTCTATAGAATGGAGCCATGCTTTAAAATCAGTAGATATACAACACCATTGAACCATTGCTGTCTGCAAACTTGAATAATACTGAGCCGTGTCAAAGTCCAGATCTTTTGCTTCTCTTTGTTGTGGCTTTAATCATCATTACTCCTCTGCCATGAGGCAATTCCATTTGTTTTCCAAGAGGCTCACTGATTAGGAAACTTTTTTTTTTCCTTTATTGAAGGTATGATCCATGAACTCACATGTCAGAATCAGATTCATATCTAATTCAGTTTTGGATTCAAATTTGGAACTACTCTTGAGACAATCACCAAAGCTAATGCTGCCCAAGAGATTTCCCTTCTTTGCTAGATTTTAGGATCTTGCTGTCTAGAAATTTCCCTTCTCTACATTGAAGATCAGGGTTCAGGAACATTGTCCATGAATTCCCCTTCCTGCCCACACAATTAAGCATCTTCCTTGGGCTTCTACAGAAATTCTGTGCCCCTAATTGTGGCCATCTCTTCATCTGGAGTAGTGTATGGTCAAGCACTTTCTTCTGTGGTAGTAGGCAAGCCCATGTTGCTTCCATTTGTTTTTCTCCATGACAGCAATTAACATTTCCTAGGAAAATGAGATTCTGAGCATGCTTAGACTTGCTCCCATTTACCCAAAAATATTGCTATGCTGTACTTTGTTCTATTCATAAAGAAATGGGGGAAAAACAAGAGTGGCCCACTGTGTTTCATAGATTAATGGAGCGTGGGCGCCTCTGATGAGAGTTCTTTCTCTCTAGAATCCCAAATAATCAATCACTTTGGGGGAAGCCCTGGTTACTGGAACTCAATGAGAAGCAGCAGTTCTCTTAAAAAGTGTTAATGGCCTTTGTCCATATTCTGTAGGGAAAGATTATCTCAGGACACTGAAGAGATAATCAGGAAAATAAATATGTTGGGGGAACAACCCCACTACTCTAACAATCTTATTTACTTTAAAACTAAATAAAAATTATTCTGTGATTATTTCAAACTTTTTTTGAATAGATAATCTAGAATTGACTTAGTATGAGTTGATATTGTACAATATAATAAGATGATATAACTTCATCAAAGAATAAATCATCTAAAATTTCTATTTGTTAGATGTCTATATAAATCTGTTTTTTTTTTTCAGGTCCAGATTTACAAGGGAAATCATCTGGCACAATCTCAGAACTGTCACTTTGCTGTGAGGATGACCTGAAGAATGAAGATAACAGTAAAAATAACTCAGGAAACTTTTCTCACAGTGTAAGTTCAGGAAGTTTTCAAGAAAAAGACAAACTTCACATGGAAGTAAAGTAGTTCAGAGTGAAAATTTGCTCAATGGTTGCCATACATCAGTGATTCTGAAATCTTTTTGGTATAATGTGGCACTCTTCAGACCATTTATTCCATCTATTTTTGTTTTATGCCATAAAATTTCATCAAAATTAGTGAGAAAAATGGGGCTGCTTTTCATGAGAACAAATAGTTTGATATCCCAAGGCTATGATGATCACATTACAAAAATAAATGTTAAAAGATATCAACTCATAAATTGCTTGGAGGATTATCAGTGAACTCAAAGGACCCTTTAAAAACATTTGATATAGATAAAAACAAGTCTACAGAAAATGTGTCATTAATGGTGCCTTAGTGCCATGAAGAGAGGTAACTTCAAAACTGGAAGGAGTTAAGTTATTGGATATTTGAATATTTCAATTTGTGATAGAGATAGAAATTATAAAATTACATCAATAACTTCCTTTAGTACATACATTAGTTGGCTTAGTGCTTTGCAGACATTAAAATATCATAAGTGTTAGTTATTATTGTTATTAATATCTTGATTAATTATTCATGCAGTGCTTTCTGCATGTGTTCAATGTTGTAGAAATTATTACTATTTTATTAGAATTATGTTGTTTTGGACTAGAACTTTCTGCACCGGTAGACATTTTAAATATTTCTATTTTCCTTCATTTCTTTCAGGATCTGCCTCCATCTGCTAGTGAGTGTGGTGATCCCTCTCTTAAGAACACTACCACCACTTCAGAATTACCTCTGCAAACACATTGTGGTTTGGCCACAGCCAAGGCTGAGCCTTTTGCATATGATAGTGCCCTCCACACTGGATTGCTGTTGAGTTCTTCCCTACACACATTGAAACACATTTCAACAGACTCAGCTTCAAAAAGTTACTTAGATCCTTTGGGGCCCTCTTATTTGGATGCTAGGGGAAAAATTCATCATCCTGATGCTGTCACATCTGGGTCTGCCATTTCTATTTCTTTAGGGCCTAACCCAAACCACAAAGCCCTGACAAGTCACAGCGATGAGTCTCAGGTCCAAGGTTCAGCTACAGCAGAACCTCTGTCACAAAACATGCCAGGCAGAGAACCTGAGGTAGTAGGTAAGTGTTGTTTGCCTTTATCAGAGAAACCCTCATCTGCATCAAGAGTCCCATGCTCAGCCTCAATGGGCACGACTGGAAAGACTCGACTGGAAGCATCAGTTTCAAGACTTAGTACAAGTAGTTTACATCAGGTGGCAGTGAGACCCCAGACATTCTTTTCTACCAGTAGCTATTATAGCTGTGGGGAAAAGCAGGGAACCTGCAAAGGTGGAAGGGATGGTAGGAAAAACCAAGAAACTGGCATGGTCACAATTAAAGAGAGCATTGTTGCTGCTGGTCCTGGAGAGTCCTCAGATCTCTCTGGAGTAGCTTCTAAAACCCTCAAGAAGAGGAGCCTAGAAGGGATGAGGAAGCAAACTCGAGTGGAATACAGTGATACCAGTAGTGATGATGAAGACCGCTTAGTTATAGAATTGTAGAGACTCTAAAAAACAGACCGGTGATTTTATAAAAGATTGCAGGGAATAGAAATACTGACAGACATAAACGCCACAGAGTTGTTAGGAAAACCGAATTTCTATCATAGTGTATCTTAAGATTTGAAAAAGAAAACCTTGGATGCTAGAGGCTTACTACCTTCCACTCTATAGCTCTAGGTGAAATTAGTGTAGACATTTAGTTCTCTAAGGGCAACTTTGCTTCAACAAGGTAGTCATGAAATTGTTTCTGAATAGAATCTGTAAATATTCTCTGTATTTTACCTCTCTTCTACATTAAGAGTTTGTTTATATCCCCTCTTTCCTTTATCTTTTGAGTTTTCTCAATCCTTTGCTCCCTAGAAGGGGCACCTTGACTGTTTACAAGAATCAAAGTCTATAAAATGTTGGGGGACCACTTTCCTCAGCCAATGAAGGTCATGTTAAAGATGAGGAAGATGAGTACACTACCCCTAGGGTCAATGTGTTTAGAAATTAGGCTTAGGGTTTTTGGATAATTGAGTCATGTCAAATGGGTATCATGGATTTAGACCTACAAAGGGACCTGAGAGATCATATTTGAACCTCTTCATTTTATGAATGAGAATACTGAGGCCTAGAAATATTAAATGACTCATCTAGGATTACATACTAGATGGCAGAGTGGGCATTCAAACCCAGGTCTTCTGACTGCAAATCAAGCTCTATTTCTATTACAACACAGTCTCTCAGTTCTAGATAATTGAATTCTGATTTACACAAACCCCTGAAGTTTGATTATCTACTCTTTGTGCTTATTTTGAAATAATGATCATTTTTAAATGTTGCATAAATGAACAATGCTCATTTATGATCAAATAATGCAACCATGCCCTGCTTTTATGGCTGGTATCTTTTCTGTTGAGAACTTTAAAAATCCTTGATTTTGCAGTTATTCTTTGAGAACACTGATATTTAAAATGTAATTGGGGCAGTTTTCTGCAATTGGGGAGGGGAAATAGGATATCACATGACTCTAATTCTATTTTTGTCATATTGTGGTCAATTTCAGTTAGACTGTCAATATCCCAAGCTTAAATCGGTGCTTTTGTTCATCCAAGAAAAAAAGAATTTTAGATTTCCTCCAGAAGCATGAAGGATACAAAACTAAATGGAGTTTGATGCTGTTTTAAGTTTTAGTCATTTTATTTTGAAAAGTTTCCTATGGATTTTACTATGAAGTAAATCTCTGTATTATATAAATCAGACCAGAAACAGATTTTAAAAAAATTAACCCTCGTAGCCATAACATGACTCAGACAATAAAATAACAGGCACATACCTGAATATAGATTTACTATATTCTTAGTTTATCTAGTTTAAATGGGGTAGAAAAGTTTGAAGAGGTTTGCACAGCTGTTATAATTTTATACTTGCCTTTGGTACGATTTTGTACTCTTTTGAAATTTATATTGTAGGGATCTTTGGGGTTAATTTTCTTATAATAATGCTCATATGCTAGCTTATGTATGCGTCAGAGGAAAGATGAAAATAAGAAATATCTCATCCATCTGATGGTAATGTTGCAATGGATCCAAGCTCTTGTCTATGTGTAGTCAAATTCCAGTGACCTTCATTTGAATTATCTACTTCCAGAATTACTGATGTCAGCTTTCTCTGTTCACATTATATGTAGTCAGTTACTGTGTACTAGAGAACTTAACTTCAGTATTAACTCAGAAAAATATTGGGGAAATCATTCATATGACCTTGGATAAGTCATTACTTGGACAAGTTCTCTGATCTTCAGTTTCCTAATCTGTAAACTATGGGGTTGGACTAAATAACCTTTAAGGTCCCTTTCAGCCCTGTCTGTGATCCCATGATTTGGAACTATTTATACTTGGATGCTTTAAAACTGCCTCCCTTACTACATATTGCCCCTCCCCCCAATGCCTTTCTGTCCTGTGGAATTTTCCTTCCTATAATTTCATAAATTTTTTAATCACTCACCATCTCAAAACCAAATATGATCTTTGAATATCTGGTCAAGCACCACCTGGTTGTTCAGGAGGGCTTTTTTGTACCCAGTCTCTTCACAGCTGCTATTGCTAATGCTTCTAGAATTATTTTCTATTTACTCTGTATTTCTTTCATGTTCTGATTTATATACACTGTCTTCCACCTTTAAAAAGCTTCTTGAGGGCAGGGTCCATTGTATTTTTTTGTTTGTGTCCTCAACCTTGGCATAGTGCCTGGCGTATAGTAAGTACTTAACAAATACTTGTTGATTGATCTGCTGCAATCTTTCCTCCATCAGCATGAACAATTAAAAATTGACTCTTTTCCAAACATGAATTGAATGGTGTTGAGAAATGCCAAAATGTGGACATCTTTGATGACTCATTCCACACAAAAGTATGGTTCTTAGTTAATTACCCCAGCAAAAAAAAGACTGTCCTGAAGACATTGCCATAGGAAGGGAATCTTAGAGTTCTTTGTTGTGCCCATTCTACTGGGCTTCTGCTGAGACTCAGCTAGGTAGCTGGGTCAGAAATGCAAATATTATGTCACCAAATGGTAATGACTTCAGAACAGAGGTAAAAAAGTAATTGCTCCATTAGCCAATTTTGCTAATAGTCTCTTGGCTCATTCCTCAAGAACAAGTATGAATAATGTGTTCCAGTAATTGAGAATTCAGGTTACATTTTAAAAAAAAATTTATTTTCTCTGTTTGGAGAGGGAGGGGAAAGGGCTCTGTAAAAATTCACACAGGTATTAAAAACATTCTTGCAAGTGTATCTCACTGTGTACAATGTGTTTCTAAAAAGCTATGTTTAAACTGATTTTTTTTTTTGTAAATCCAGTTATTTAAAATATTGTATATAGGGGGTATATAGAGAAGGGCTTGTTATTTAAATTTTATGGTGAATTCCTTTTTGTAAAGCATTCTTTTGTAAAAATGAATAACTACTATAATTTTTAAAATCTGGGCTTTCCTGGTTTTGTAAATCTTGATTTTCATATATCAGTTTGCTTAAAGTGTAATGTACCTGTATTTGCATTGCTTGACATATTTTATATCTTAATGGCAGGACCTGAGCTACAACCTCAGCTTTTGGTCATTAAAAAAGGGTTTTTTTCCAGATATATTTGACTGATATGGGTGATTAAGGTAAAAAATAAATATATAAATCATCACCTATTGGCCAACCTTTTAATGAAGAGCACTTGAGTTTAGTCAGTCTGAGACTGAACCCCCATCCAAAACCTTTTCCATCTTGAAGGGAGCTATTTGCCAGAGCTTGCACTTTTCTGGCAAATGCTTCTAGAACTCAGGCTTATTCTTCACTCCCTAAAAAGGGCATGGAAGGATAGATTCAGTAGAGGATCTATAAATCAGAGATCCATCTGCAGAAATAATCTTCAGATAGTGAAGATAAGGTAGGGGAAAACAGACTGCCTAGAACCTTGAGTAGAAAACTCAAAATTATTAATGACTTTCATTGGGGCTTTAGGGAAGTAATTTAGTCCATCTGGACCCTGGATGAAATGGAGAGCAGCTTTTTATTTTGTCATAACTTTTCAGATTCCTGAAGTATATAATCAGTGATACTAAAACTATTGATGTGATTGTGCAAGTTATTTTACCTCCCTCTGCCCAGCCTGCTCCTTGGAAGAATGAGTCTTGGGCACTAAACAGACAAGACTTATTTGAGATCTGTTTCCAAAAGGCAGTTATTTGCATTCCCATCAACTACTTATAATGAATCCATGATTTATTACTATTTTTTTTTTACCTTGAATTTTGCAGGAGATTCTCCTAATGCAGATGTTTGTAGTGAGAGAAATTGTGGCATTATTATCTACTTCTGGCAAAATTGAGTGTGGCAGAAGAGGAAATGATTAGTTTAAACCTATAATATTCCTGCAGCACATATGTCACCCATCTTTATTACATACAATTGTTTTCTGCCATAGGTTTAGTGAGATGCTGTAAAGAATTTTCTGAAAAATTCCATACTTTGAACACAGACCTATTTCTCATCACTGTCAGAACTCATGAAGCATGGAGTCATGTCTTAGTGATTTCTGCCCCATATTTCAGCAGTATTTGTGAATTGTGTAAAATGCAGTTATTAGGAACAGCATTGAATAGTATGTATTACATTGGGTCCGAAGTGACTGAGTTAAAATTTTACCTGTGTGACAAGTCCTTTCACTCTTGTGAGTCTCAGGCAACTTTTAAAGTTCTATTTACTATGTTACAGACCAATTTTCTATTGATTTATAAGGCCAGATATTTTGAGTATTTGGAGTATTGAGTATTGGAAAATTCGAACCCTTAGGAGAACAAATAGGTTTGGGGGTAGGGGAAGAAGGCCACCTGCAATCTCAAGGAGAATTGTTAAATATGCAGGTACAGAACTCGACTACAGTCTGTTGATTGTTCAGAATCAGGGAAGCCACTGACTTTTTTGAAGATTGTTGGAATTTATTCTTCTTTATATTATTAAATTATTTTGTTTTTATAAAATAAAGTTGGAGATCAAAACAAAACTGTGTGATAAGGTTTCAGTGCCTAAGAATTATTGTCAAGAATTCTTTGTGGTTAGTAAGCATGCACTCAAACACAGCCCACCATATCTTCACGCCTTTCAATTTAAACTTAAGTTTTACATTACTAAGTGTAGCTAATCTTGGAAACCACATGAGGGCACTGTCGACAATAGAAAAATACAGTCTTTATCCATTGTGGTTAATATTTATTTGACAAGATTCATATGATTTGGTAGTGATGCAAAGCATTTTTAATTTAAAAGGTTTTCTTGAAGGCAGAATTCCTTTGCTTTTTTGGGGAAGGGGTAAGAGTAAATTTAATTTACATATCCACAATCTTAGTCCATCTTCCTCTTGCCTTTTAAAAATCTCTTTTGAAGTGAACAGGGATGAAAAAAACTGAAGAAAACCAAATTTAGTTGTTAATTACTGAAGGGCATCAATAGTCCTTCCAACTAATCAAACTTTCTCCCAATAATAATCTAAGGAAATTCATCCTTTGTTTCTTCCTTAATGCAAAACATTTCTGGGGAAATCAGCTCCACCTCCTGTTAAACAATGGAATTTCCTTAGTTTCCAAGAATATAGGATGGTTATGGGGGAAGGGAAGGTTATGGGGTGTTTGGCAAGGGAGGGGAATAGTGTGGGGTGATCAGTTCCTTCAGTCAAACTTAGTTCTTTGTTAACTAACATTCCATGCTGGCCCACCACCTCTGCATATCTACCAAACCCAAGGGAATGATGTGGGATTTTTTAAAAAAAAAGTGAATGTAATTGGATCTCCCAGAAAACCATACTCAGAGTTTCATGTTGAGTCATAAACTATTTCCATCAGTTTTGCTTTGAAAGGGCTTCCATCCTTCTAGATTTCAAGCAAATGAACTGGGCAGCACCACCAGCGGCTCAGAGAGCAGGTCTTAAGTCTCCTACTTATTTACAGCCTGTTGAGCTTTGCTCCACAAATGCAAAGGTCTCATTCCCAGACATCTGGAAACTTTGCTTCCAACAGGGACAGCTGCCTCTTGTTCTTAGCTGTCTCCCAGCTGCACGCTAGAGGCAAATCCTGCATCATTTATGATTGATCAGCAAAGGATTAGCCTATTGAAATTTTATTTCATAAATAGTTGAATTGGTTTGTTTGCTTTTTTTTTTTTCAGTTTTAACAGGAAGAAAAGCACTCCTTTAATATCTAGAATGATGTACCCAGGCCTTGTTGCTGGATGGGACAAGAAATCTCTGTCAATTATATGGACTACATTTACAAGCAGCAATTCAGGCACTTAATAGGCTTCTTAGTGTATTATAAATAATGGTTAAGAGAATTGGATTGGTTCTTTTAAAGACAAGGGAAGTCCATGGATAGATTAGAAGCAATAGAACCCCAGTTAGATCTGTTTGTTCTTAGAGACAGGCTGTTCAGTTATTCAGTAAGGTAACATTATTGAACCTACATACAAAACCCTCTGTCTCTCTGGTGGTCTTCTGATTAAAACTGAGAATTCAGAAATAAGGCTAATGAGATATCCAGAGATCACATACTCTCTAGGAGCCAAGAAATTGTGGCATAAATTAAGGCTTTCATTCCTTCAGAAGCATTTTAGTAAACACCTACTGTATACTCTGGTTCAGAAGGCACTATGAAGCACAAGAAAGAAAATTAAGTTTAACTAAGACTTTTATTCTACTCTTGTAGAGCTGATAGTTTAGAGTTAAAACAAAAACCACAGATATAACACATAAAGCATGGTAAACCACATTTTCTGAAGCATCAAACTTTTAAGTTTTCTAAGGACAATGGACAAATGAATGATGGGTCTAAATAGGCTGCAACATATTACTGATGAAGAAATCCCATACAGAGAAGTGTTATAAAAGCTATCTAACAAATGTCTGAACCAAAGTGGTGGTGGATCTGAAATAGTAAGAGTGAAGGATGATTGGTGAAGTCTTGCTACATAGCTCTTGCATCTATGTAATATCAAGTGGATGTTCCATGGAAGATTTATGGGAGGACTTAGACCAGAGGGACCCAGATGAGAATGTGTGGATAGGAAGATGTGTGTATCCGGGAGATCACAGATCCATTGACTTGCACTTGAAAGAGTGGAAGGTTGGTGAGGGCTCACATGTCTGAGTTCCTGAATGGATTCATTACAGATGCTGAGCCTCAGGGTATGAGATCTACTTTCACATTTACATGTTCAGGATTTCTTTTAGAACAGAGTTCCCTGCTGTTTCTCTCCAGAATCTCTCAGATCCTCAGTGCTTGGAATGACAAGTGATAGAATGAGATACCACCATCATTGTGCCTGGATCTAGGTTCAGATATCATGGGGTCCTGGAAGTCAGGACTTTATCCCCAATCTTACCTATACTTAATAATACCATCCTCCTCAAGTTATAATCCTCCATAGCTTTTCATGTTCACTGTCAAATCACCTGACTCATCTACACTCTCTGCCTTCTTTATTATTTACTAAAATCTTAATCTCAGCAACCTGCCTTCTTTATTATTATTATTATAGCTTTTTATTTACAAAACATATACATGGGTAGTTTTTCAACATTGACCCTCACAAAACTTTTTATTCCAACTTTTCCCCTCCATCCCCCCACTCCCTCCCCTAGATGGCAGATAGTCCAGTACATGTTAAATATGTTAAATACAATATATGTATACATATTTATATAGTTCTCTTGTTGCACAAGAAAAAGCAGATCTAGAAAGAAGGTAAAAAAATCTGAGAAGGAAAACAAAAATGCAAGCAAACAACAGAAAGAGAGGAAATGCTATGTTGTAGTCTACACTCATTTCCCATAGTTCTCTCTCTGGGTGTAGCTGATTCTTTTCATTGGAACTGGTTTGAATCATCTTATAGTTGAAGAGAGCCATGTCCATCAGAATTGATCATCATATAGTATTGTTGTTGAAGTATATAATGATGTCCTGGTCCTGCTCATTTCACTCAGCATCAGTTCATGTAAGTCTCTCCAGACCTCTCTGAAATCATCCTGCTGGTCATTTCTTACAGAACAATAATATTCCATAACTTTCATACACCATAATTTATTCAGCCATTTTCTAGTTGATGGGCATCCACTCAGTTTCCAGTTCCTAGCCACTACAAAAAGGGGCTGCCACAAACATTTTCAGCAACCTGCCTTCTGACTCAACAAATGGACTGAAACTGCTCTCTCCAAAGTTACCAATATATATAAACTGATTAATGTGACAGTTTTTCCTCAGTGTTCATCCTCCTAGACTTCTATGTAGCTTTCAGTAATATTGACCATTACCTCTTCTGGTCATCTCTCCTTTGGATTCTACAATTTTGCCTTTTCCTGATTCTCTTCTGATCTGTGTGATTGTTACTTTCCCTTCTTCATTGCTGGATTATCTTTTAATTTTGTCCCCTCAGGATAGTTGTTCCTCATAGATCTGTTCTGTCTTTTTTCTTTCTCTCAGATATTTCATCAGCTTTATACAGGTTTCAGATATATTCATTCCAGATCTTTTTTTCTGAACTCCATTCATACAGTGCCAACTGCTCTCTGAATAGCTTTTATATTTATTGACTGTGTATCTCCAGGGTCCAGCATAGTGATTTGTATACTGTGGATCCTTAATCAACATTGGGATTTGATTTCTTTAGAAAGCTACAAACTAAAATGCTTTTTGAGATCATGGGGGGGGAGAGCATAATGATGGGGAGGCATCTGGGAAGGCTTCATTGAGGAGGTATCAGTTGAGTTTAATTTTAAAGAATAGATGGAAATTCAATGGGAGATGAGAGAGAGTGCATCAATCAACCAATTAATAAATAAGCATTATAGATATAGAAAATGACATAAGGGCATGGAAAGGAGGACAGGCTACATAAGTCATTTAATTTCACACTCCCAAATTGCAGGAGAAAAACACAAATCATCGAAGATAGGTACGGGTCTATCATTCAATATAATGTAATGTAATGTAATATATATATAGCACATTTACTTAGAACTTACAATTGTATATCATTGTGCTAGGGACTAAGAGTACAGAAAAAATAGAACAATCTCTGCTTTCAAGGACCTCACATTCTATATAGAAAGAGAAGGTTTTTCTCACTTATTCCAGAATTTTACAAACTCTCCAGTATTTAAAGCTATCACTGTTGCAGAGTTTACCTTTATCAGTATCATAAAGTTATTGTATTACAAATAAATACATTTCTTCCTCTATTCTCTGGGAAGGAGAACACATCTTATGTTCTGTTAATACATCACCTCTTCACTTTTTTGTTTGTTTTAAGGTGAATAATTCTTTTTAAAAATTTATTTTTAGTTCACATTGCTCATGTTGGGAGAGAAAAATAAGAGCAAAAGGGAAAAACAGTGGGAGAATAAAAAACAGAAAAAAAGAAGTGAACATAGCATGTGTTGATTTACATTCAATCTCCACAGTTCTTGGGATGTATGTAGCATTTTCTGTCCAAAGTATATTGGGATTGCTTTGGATCACTGAAACACTAAGAACCAAGCCTTTCATAAGTGATCATCGACATTCTTGCTATTATTATGTATGATGTATTCCTGTATCTGCTTGTTTTGCTTAGCATCAGCTCATGTAAATCTTTCCAGGACTAAAATCAGCTTGTTCATCATTTTTTTATAGATATTTAAAAATATTCCATTATCTTCATATACCATAACTTATTCAGCCATTCCCCAATTAATGGGCATCTTCTCATTTTCCAACTTTTTGCTACTACAAAAAGAATTTTATAAACATTTTTGCACACGTGAGTCCTTTTCTCTTCTAATTTATTTATTTTATCTAGAAGAAGGCAGTTTGAAAGATAATACATTAATAATTTTTAAATTCATTTTTGCCCCTCATGACTTTTTATTAGCTTCAATAATATCTCTATCCATGGGAACATAACAAATGAATTACTTCATCCTGAGCTAAGAGTAGATGTGTTTATGGGGAATG
Source organism: Sminthopsis crassicaudata (assembly GCF_048593235.1). Classification (NCBI taxonomy): domain Eukaryota; kingdom Metazoa; phylum Chordata; class Mammalia; order Dasyuromorphia; family Dasyuridae; genus Sminthopsis; species Sminthopsis crassicaudata. The sequence continues at coordinate 245,726,602 of NC_133618.1, forward strand.
CCCCTTTGAATCTAAGAGAGGTCAATAAACTCAATAAGCAGTGTTTAGTTTTAACTTTTTGGATCATTAAAGATGTCATGTATTTGCCAAAATCTTGATTCTTTTCTTTTTAAAATGTTTGTTTTACAAACTCTTAAAGGGATATAAAATCACAGACTTCCAGTTTTTAAGATCACTTTCATCTGAATTGTCTTTGGAAGATTCTGAAGATCACCTGCAAGACTAGGTTCCAACACCGAAGTCTTATCTGGAGCTGAGCTTCCAAACAAACATTCAAACTCTACTGCAGAGAGTGCAACTCTGTTGAGCTGGCCATGTGTTTGAAATATGTGTTTGCCTAAAAGATTATCACCAAGCAGGCGCTTACATGGAGGATACAAGGACACTCTCAAGGTCTCTCTGAAGAACTCTAGAATTGATTATTAGATATGGAGACAGTGGCCCAGAACCGCCCAGTACAGTGTGCCCCCATCAAAGAAGGCTCTGTGCTCTATAAGCAAGAGAAGCTCAAAAGAAACATGAGATATGCAAATTTAGAGACGTCTCCACTCCAAATGTTCACTGGGCTATTTGTGCCTGGCCTGTGATAGAGCCTTCTCAAACTCACAGAGGTCTTATCAGCCACAAGTGGACACATTGTACCTTGATCCCAACATAGTGATGTTACTTTGATCCTCTCAGAGAACAAAGGACGATAACAAGACCAGACCTCCCAAGGTTGATGTGAAGCCCAAAGGAGACATTGATTGTAAAGCAATTAGCACAGTGCCAGGGTAGTAGTTAAAACTATGTAAATGTTGACTATTCTTATTACTCACATTAAAAATTTATTGATCAGCTTTGAGTATGGGACTAAGTACATAGTGTATAATAAAAATCTGTAAGTCAGTTGACTTGAAACTCCAACTTAATGTGTTATATATGTCCTAGAATCAAATACCACAAACACTATCTCTTACATCATCTTTAGTACCACATAATATGCATTTTTGTTGAGAATCATGATGCAAGAGCTTCATAAGATGCCAAGTTATGGTGATATTGAAAATAGGAAAGGGCAAATCTAGAGAGAGACATAAGAAAAAACCTATTCTATTTGGCTCCAGTTTAGAGCAGCTAGCTGGTGCCATGACGTACAGAATGCTAGGCTGGAAATCAGAAAGACTTCTTTTCCTGAGTTCAAATCTGAACTCTTAAGACATTTACTAAATGGATATCTCTGGGCAAATTACTTAAACTTGTCCACCTCAGTTTCTTTATCTGTAAAATGAGCTGAAGAAGGAAATGGCAAACCACTCCAGGATCTCTGCCAAGAAAACCCCAAATGGGGGTCATAAAAAGTCAGCCATGACTGCAACAACTGAACAAAATATATTTGTATTTGTTTCTGTAAATATTTCTCAAGTACATGTAAGACTGTTTTTGTTTTAAAAAATTGAGTTTTAAATTTTCTTCCATCCCTTGAGTAGGCAAGCAATATGATATCAATTATATGTATGAAGTCATGTAAAACATATTTTCATGTTGTCATGTTGCAAAAGAAACATAAATAAATAAATAAGAAAAAATAAAGTAAAAATAGTATATTCCCTCTCGAGGTGGATAACATTTTTCATCCATGGAGTCTTTTAGAATTGTCTTAGATCATTTTCTTGATCAGAGTAGCTGATCTTTCATAATTGATAATCCTTACAATATTGCTGTTACTTTGTAAACTATTCCCCTGGCTCTAGGAACTTATATTCTAATGGAGAAAACCAACACATTAAAAGGAGCTGAAAGGGAGTATGGGGATGGTACCAATTTCAGGGAATGGTGTCAAAGTCTAGAAAGTTAAAAACAGGGTTAGGAGGAGAATGAAGATTGGCTACTTCAGGACCCTCCCTAAAACGGAGAACTAAAAGAAATCAATAAGGGGGTTAGCATGATAAAAGGGTTTGATAGGATAAAGAGGTGATCAAATGACTGAAGGAAGTTACTGAGTATGATTGCAGCTTATTAAGAAAGAACATGGACTAATACACCCTATAAAAATTTTCCACTAGAATGATTGGAATAACAGTGCATTGCTCAGCTCACTCAATTTTTTTTTTTAACCAGATTTTATTATGATTTCATTGGTGTAATAGAGAAACTGTCTGCCACTGTGGCTCATAGCCTTTATGTACAATTAATGTTCTTAGAGTGATGTCTGAGATCAGCGAGAAATTTAAATGAATTGTCACACAACTAGTAGGTGTCTGAGCAGTTTTCCCTTACTCTGTGGTCAACCTTCTATCCAATATGATATACTGCCTATTTAACTAGAAATTCAAAATTATAGTGTCGTAATTCCCGAGCATTCCAATTAAGGTTGCAGTGTCTTTGTCTTATAGAAAGAACATTATTCCTTTTGATTCTGCCTCTTTCCCAATTTGTGTAGCTAGCTTCTATGCCTTTTCATCATATATTTACTTGAAGTATGAAATAAAATAAAATATTACATAAATATTATTGGGCCTTAAGAGGATAAAAATATATTAAAAGGATGTTTTAATATCATTTAAATATTAAAGAGATGTTACAAAAGTCCAAGTGCTTGAAATCTTAAATTATGAGACAGTACGGTTCTGAACTAAAATAAATTAATTTATGAACTTCTTGCACATAGAAACAAAGTTACTATTATATTTGTACTAAAAGACAAATGCTTTGGGGAAAAGTTCTACATGTGGCTAAAATGTTGACTTTCTGGTTTTTCTTTGGTTCTCTATCACATGACAGAAAAAGACCAAGAATCAGGAATTTTCAAAACATTTTTGGGCGGCCTTTTAAAACAAATTTGCATTTGTTTCAAATCATTACATCATAACTCCAGATATTTCACTGGGGATCTGTTAGGCTTTACTGCAAAGTATATTTCTTTCAGGGTCTTTGCTTAAAGTATTTGGTTCAAGCTGCGAATGCAGGTGGAAATACTGCCTGGGTGTTCTTTTAGAGGGCGGAGAGTTCAGGTTCATGGATTTTGTTCAAGTTGTGACCCTGAGCCTTCCTATACTTCTTTTCATCTCCAGGGAAAAGACCCTTGGGCTGGTCTCAGGGTATCACAAATATGGCTTCATTACAGATTGTAAGGGTGTGATCACTGCCCAAGAAATTCCTGCAGGAGCCTGAGAAGTGTTTCTGGGAAATGTGTACTAGAGAGAAAGGATAAGAGAAGGGTCAGAATTTATAGAACTTGTATTTGTTCTAAGATATCCATGGTTTGTTGTTCCATTATCCTCTTCCACAAAAAGACACTAGAAGTTGAAATAGCTTTATGAGACACAGCTTAAATGGTGTAAACTAAAAATGCAAAAATAACTACCCACCTGTTTTGGTCTTCTCAGGACTTTAACTAGATGGAACAATGTAAAAGAACATAGGATTGGAATCTTAGTTCAAGTCCTACCTCAGAAATTTACTTTGTCATCTTGAGCAAGTTACTTCTATCGACCTCAATTTCCTCATCTGTAAAATGGGGAGGGGGTGGATTCAGTAGCCTCTAAGGTCATAGTTATATGTTGTCATTTAATTGTATAAATGTTCTTTATCATAACTACTTATCTCCATGAGATTTTTAAAGCTGTAAGATGAGATATGCACAAGTAGGTAGCAGAATGGATAGAATACTGGGCCTGCAGTCAGGAAAACTCATCTTCCTGAGTTCAAATGTACCCTCCTCTACTTACATGTCACTCTTTGCCTCAGTTTCCTCATTTGTAAAGTGAACCAGAAAAGAAATGGGAAACTACTACAGTATCTTTGCCAAAAAAGCCCAAGTGAGATCATGGAAAGTTGGACATGACTGAAACAACTGAAGAATTACAAAAAGATGACAAGTAATGATTCAGCCAACTCTAAGATTTGAAGATTATTGCTCAAAAGCCTTATTACAGAGTAATAGGTGGTCTGTATCTCCTGTTCATTGTTTTTGAGATTTTTGCTGCATCTCTTTGATGCTGAACAGTTGGGCAGACAATGAAAAACTCGTTTAAGTATTGGGATCTTTCCAAATACTTGGTTATCTAGATTTTATGAGGGAAGAGGCTCCCTCCTGTTTTATTCCATACTAGAATAAGGTAAGTGGGAGTTTGTGAAATTCCAGAAGCTGTGTCCTTTCTTTTCCCCTTTCAATTTTTAGATTTGGACTCCCTCTAAAAGAAAAGTGGAGGAGTACCTAGGAAATAGTCACTCTAACTGACTTGGAGAAAATAGAATTTGATGGGGTTTTTCTATCCTGGAAGCTGATTAGAAGACTATACCCAAAATTGAGGTGGTTTCTTTAGGACTTAGATTTAAAGGTGGGGAAAATGTTGTTTTTTCATTAAGTATATATGTGATTCTCCCATGGAAATTAGCCACTTTGAGAAAGCTGGACTACTTTATATCAACTGCCATGCATTTCATCTTCAAAGTTTCTTTTAAAAAACTTTTTGTTTTATTTTTTGATTTATGTAATAAAACAAGCATTTCCATAACATGGTATAATTTTTTTAAAAAGATGATTGCAATGTAATTCCAAATCTAATATATATATATATATATATATATATATATATATATAAAACTTACTATTCCTTTTAAGTATTATAATAAAGTTATCATGTAAATTTCTTTTTTTCTCCCTTTTCCAAGATGGTTACGAGACACAAATATATATATATGTATATATATATATACATATATATATATGTGTGTGTGTGTGTGTGTGTATACACACACATGCACAAATGCATACCCATATGCATATATACTATGTATGTAAAATAATTCTACATATATTTCTATTTTTTCTTCTTTTTCTGGTTAGAGATATTCATATGTTTTCTGTAGTTAATTTGGATATTTATAATAGGCAAAATGACTTAGTTGCTCAAAATTGTTCTTAAAACAATATTGCTATTACTGTGTACACTGTTCTCTTGGTTCTTATTATTCTTTTCATTGTTTCATGCAAAGTTTATCTATATTTTCTAAGGCCACTGAGCTCATTGTTTCTCATAGCACAATAGTATCCCAACACAATCATATACTACAACTTGTTCAGCCATTCCCCAATTGATAGGTATCCCTTCAATTTCCAGTTTTTTGCCACCACAAAAAGAACTGATATAAATATCTTTTTAAATTAAAGCTTTTCATTTTTGAAACATATGCATGGATAATTTTTCAACATTGACCCTTGTAAAACTTTGTGTTCCAAATTTTCCCTTCCTTTCCTGGACCCTCTCCCCTAGATGGCAAGTAATCCAATATATGTTGAACATGTTAATATATATGTTAAATCCAATATATGTATACATATTTACACAATTATTTTTTTGCACAACAAAAATCAGATCAAAAAGGAAAAAATGAGAAAGAAAACAAAAATGCAAGCAAACAACAACAAAAAGAGCGGAAATGCTATGTTATGATCCACACTCAGTTCCCACAGTCCTCTCCCTGGGTGCAGATGGCTCTCTTCATCACAAGATCATTGGAACTGGCTTCAATCATCTTATTTTTGTAATCACATCCGTCAGAATTGATCATCATATAATCTTGTTGTTGCCGTGTATATAAACATCATTTCTAAAGCTCATAAACAAGTGGTCTTATCAAAAGAGGAGAGTATAGAGAAAAGTAATTTCAAAATTAATTATCTCTGAAGTGATCAAAGAGGACACTTCAAGTCTTGGAGATCACAAGTCAAGGAACTTTATGGTTTGTTAATTAAAGGAACAATCAGGAATGACTAACATTTGACTTCTTGAAAGTCTGGTAACTTAATGGAAATCCCTTGGTGTGCTCAATGACAAAAAAGTGGGCTTGTTGATCCAGCTGCTTCAGTACCTGGCTTGGCCTGAACAGCTGACCCAAAACTAAATGATTCCCAGCGGGGTGGATTATAAATTATCATCAACTCTCTGAACTGCAATGACTCAATTTTCACAAGTGGTCAAGAAAGTAAAAGTGCAGAGTGCTCACATGGGAAGCTTTTTCCAGAGGGCTTCGGGGAACTAAAGGGAAAAACATCCTTTAAGGAGGAAAAAAAAACATGGAAAAAGAGAGAGGCAATGAAAAGACAATAAATGATAAGGAGATATTTAATAGTTCGCATTTCATCATTTTTTCTTTGATTTGGTGGGTTTGGGGGATGTGGCTATAGAAGAAGCAAATAAAAAAAGCCTATGGATTTTATTTTGATTTTATAACCAGATTGATAGAAACTTCTGAATAATTGAAAGAAATAATATTCTTAAAAGCAGCAGGGGATTTAAAGGTGGAAATTGAATTGACTTCACTCTACTTAGGAGCTTGGGGAGGATGAAAGAACTATTAATCACCACTTTGGTCAGTGGTTCATGCACTGTGAGAGGGAAATGTAATTTTCAGTTACATATATGTGAATTTCAATGTGACTAGTAGGATAGCAAAGATTAGACAGGTGGCTGGCAACTTGAATTTTATAGACAGATTGTGGCCTTTACTAGATACTAAAGTAAATGACAACTCCTCTATTAAAGATATTGCTAGAAGATGTGGAAAATAAAGTTCTTTATAATTCCCATTTTGTCACATGAAATTTTCCTGCTTGCAAATTACTTGCTGAGAGTATGCCCAGAATTTTAGAGCCATTTCTTCAGTCTATACTTTAAAAATTCCAGCCTCTCCTTGAGACCTCTGATAAAGATTGACCATTACCTCAAGAATTATCCCATTCCATTTATGAAGGGCTCTAAGATTTAAAAAAAATTTTCTTTATAGAAAACCCAAATTTATCTTTTCACAATTCCATCCATTGTTTTTTTTGTTTTTTCCTCTGGGGAATAAATAGAAGTTGAATGCCTCTTTTATGCTCAAATTATTGCTAATTCAGATTGTTACTAAATTTGAAATAATCCTGTTTACAGTTAGCCATCTTTAATTTCCAAATGAAGTGGCATCTGATAGAATGAACATGACTTGAAGTAGTCAATTTATTATGATACTAATAATAGCCTAAATGATAAAGTGGGTGTTAAAAGACCTAAAGAGATACCTCCAGTACACTAGGTAGATCTTCTATGAAGAATTAATGAGAGGACATGTCTAAGAATTTTTCCAGATGAGAAGACATGGATGGTTTACATCTTTTTTTTTTTTTGCCTTTGTTATCTCCTTTTAAAAATTTTTTTTTAATTTAAAAAAATTATTTTTTTATTAATTTTTATAATTATAACATTTTCTTTGACAGTACATATGCATAGGTAAATTTTTTTTTACAACATTATCCCTTGTACTCCCTTCTGTTCCGAGTTTTTCCCCTCCTTTCCTCCACCCCCTCCTCTAGATGGCAGGCATTCCCATACATATTAAATATCTTATAGTATATCCTAGGTACAATATATATGTGCAGAACCGAATTTTGTTGTTGTTTTTGTTGCAAAGGAAGGATTGTATTTGGAAGGTAAAATTAATCTGGGAAGAGAAACAACACAAAACAAAAAACAAAACAGTGCTTACAGTTTACACTCATTTCCCAGTGTTCCTTTTCTGGATGTAGCTGATTCTGTCCATCATTGATCAATTGGAATTGGATTAGCTCTTCTCTATGTTGAAGATATCCACTTCCATCAGAATACATCCTCATACAGTATCATTGTTGAAGTGTATAATGATCCCCTAGTTCTGCTCATTTTACTCAGCACCAGTTCATATAAGTCTCTCCAAGCCTCTCTGTATTCGTCCTGCTGGTCATTTCTTACAGAACAATAATATTCCGTAACATTCATATACCATAATTTACCCAACCATTCTCCAATTGATGGACATCCATTCATTTTTCCGTTTCTAGCCACTATGAAAAGGGCTGCCACAAACATTTTGGCACATACAGGTCCCTTTCCCTTTAGTGTCTTCTTGGGATATAAGCCCAGTATTAGCACTGCTGGATCAAAGGGTATGCACATTTTGATAACTTTTTGGGCATAATTCCAGATTGCTCTCCAGAATGGTTGGATTCTTTCACAACTCAACCAACAATGCATCAGTGTCCAAGTTTTCCCACAACCCCTCCAACATTCATCATTATTTGTTCCTGTCATCTTAGCCAATCTTACAGGTGTGTAATGATATCTCAGAGTTGTCTTAATTTGCATTTCTCTCATCAATAGTGATTTGGAACACTCTTTCATATGAGTGGAAATAGTTTTAATTTCATCATCTGAAAATTGTCTGTTCATATCCTTTGACATTTATCGATTGGAGAATGGCTTGATTTCTTACAAATTAGAGTCAATTCTCTGTATATTTTGGAGATGAGGCTTTTATCAGAACCTTTAACTGTAAAAATGTTTTCCCAATTTGTTACTTCCATTCTAATCTTGTTTGCATTAGTTTTGTTTGTGCAGAAACTTTTTAATTTGGTGTAATCAAAATTTTCTATTTTGTGATCAATAATGATTTCTAGTTCTCCCTTGGATACAAACTCCTTCCTCCTCCACAAGTCCAAGAGGTAAACCATCCCATGTTCCTCCAATTTATTTATGATTTCGTTCTTTATGCCTAAATCTTGGACCCATTTTGATCTTATCTTAGTATGTGGCGTTAAATGTGGGTCCATGCCTAGTTTCTGCCATACTAATTTCCAGTTTTCCCAGCAGTTTTTGTCAAATAATGAATTCTTATCCCAAAATTTGGGATCTTTGGGTTTGTCAAACACTAGATTGCTATTTTTATTCACTATCTTGCCCTGTGAACCTAACCTATTCCACTGATCAACTAGTCTGTTTCTAAGCCAATATCAAATGGTTTTGGTGACTGTTGCTTTATAATATAGTTCAAGATCAGGTACAGCTAGACCACCTTCATTTAATTTTTTTTTTCATTACTTCCCTTGAAATTCTCGACCTTTTCCATATGAATTCTGTTGTTATTTTTTCTAGGTCATTAAAATAGTTTCTTGGGAGTCTGATTGGTATAGCACTAAATAAATAGATTAGTTTAGGGAGTATTGTCATCTTAATTATATTCGCTCGGCCTATCCAAGAGCACTCAATGTCTTTCCAATTATTTAAATCTGACTTTATTTTTGTGGCAAGTGTTTCATAATTTTGCTCATATAATTCCTGACTTTCCTTTGGTAGATATATTCCCAAATATTTTATACTATCGACCGTTATTTTGAATGGAATTTCTCTTTGTATTTCTTGCTGTTGGATTGTGTTGGTAATGTATAAAAATGCTGAGGATTTATGTGGATTTATTTTGTACCCTGCAACTTTGTTAAAATTCTGAATTATTTCTAATAGCTTTTTAGCAGAGTCTTTGGGGTTCTCTAAGTATAGGATGGTTTACATCTTGTACCATTGGGAGGGGGTATCCAAATGCATGGGATGATTAGGACCTAAATAGGGTGTTGGCTGTATGGATGGGGAGAAGGGAGAGATGTAGATATAGATACAAGAAGATTTAAAAATATATTGAAATATTAAAGCATATTAATATGGCATCTTATAGCACTTCACAAAATATTTGAGACCTATTATCATATTTATATTTTACAATATCCCTAGCGCTATTTTACAGATGAGAAAACTGGGCCAAATAAAGGTTGAGTAATTTTATCCAAGTTCACACAGCTAGTACAAAGGAGATGTAACATTTGAAAACCCACACCTTCAGACTCCAATTGAACTTATAAGTAGGGTACAGTGGAAACAATGCTGGTTTTTGAGTCAGAAAACCTGAGTTCAAATCTTTCTCTGCTCGTTACTGTGTGACCAAGAGCAAATCACTTAACCTCTCTAAGTTTTACTTTCCTCATGTGCTAAAAGGGGTTGAGAGGTGGAGTCCATGGACTGAAAGTTCACTCCAGCTCTAGAAGTATGATCCTACAATGATAATATTTAGGGGTCATTTGGAAAGGTTACATTTCCTAAGATGTCCAATAGCAAGTTATTTAAAGGAAAAGTACAGGGGGAATTTTCCATGTGACCAATTCCTTCTTATGACCAGTCCTTTAGGAACCTCTGGTGGAAATCTATTTTTTTTCTATGCATATGTCTTCCTCTAGTGCATAAAGACACTGTGATGGGGTGATGGGATTGGTAATTGGAGCTGCCACTGTATCCTCTTTATCAAGGAATCACTGGCTAATTTGCTTCAGTGGGAGAAAGACCTTACGTGGGACTATGGAAGAGGATATAAAAACTATATTTGGATGAACACTAAAGACAATTCTGGAGATGAACAACAATATGCCTTGACTAAACATATGACCAGATTCAGAAAGGATTGTATGATTAAGATTTAAATAATAAAGGTAAGCTGTAAAAGCAAATGTTCTCTCATCTGTACACTGGTCTTTATACACAAACACACACACACATACCCTAGCATTTTTTTCTTGAGTCATTTTTTTCAGTCATGTTTGACTCTCTGTGACTCTGTTTGGGATTTTCTTGGCAAAGATCCTGGAGTAATTTGCTATTTTCTTTTCTGGCTCATTTTACAGGTGAAGCAATTTATCAACTGTACCACCTAGCTGCTCATATACATAGTCCATTTTAATAATGATGATGATGATGACATTTATAACTTTAAGATATTAGATTTCCTAGATGAGAATTTTATAATAATATCTGATATTTGTAGAACACTTTAAGGATTGCAATGGCTTTGGAGCCTGTTACCTCTTTTATTTCTTAAAACAGCCCAGTAAGGAAGATACTATTATCATCCCCATTTTACAGATGAGGAAATTGATGTTCAATTTTTAAAGAGGTAAGTGGCTTGCCCAAGGCCCCCCAATTAGTAAGTAATTGGGATAGAATTTGAAGCTAGTTCTTCCTGATTCCAAATGCAGTATGCTATCTATTATGCTACATAGCCAATGTTAGATTATATTGTTGGAAGAAATTATCATGAGCCTAAAAGAAATCAGGGCAGGTAATTGGCACAATGGATGTAGTTCTGTACCTAGAGTCAGGAAGGTAAGTCTGGTCTCCAGACACTTACTTTCTGTGTGACCCTAGGCAAGTAATTTAATCCTGTTTGCCTCATTTTTTCCTCATCTGTAAAATGATCTGGAGAAGGAAATAGCAAACCACTTTATTATCTTTGCCAAAAAACCCTAAAATGACATCACAAAGAGTTTGACATGCCTGAAATAACCAAACAATAATAACAAAAAGAAATCAGGTCACAGATAATTTTTTCAATTAAAAAACCCCTTTAAATTACACCCATCAAATCAGTTACGATCCTTCAAGATAATGATGTTCACTGATGTCTGGTGCACTGTCACTGTGATCCTAAATAGAACTAGTGAAACATTGGGGAAACTGCTGGAAATTTTGGGATAGTATGAGGACTGTCTCTTAATCTTTGAAGCTCTGGCTATTTCCTCATGCTGAAATATGAAGAATTGGAACATAGTACTTTTAGTACTTCAAATGATTTGTGATTTCAAAAGTGGGTGTGCTCCCTCCACCATGACAGATTGTAGCCCTTCTATGTCTAATGGATGGCCTTCCTGAATCACTGTGGCAAGAAAAATCCATCATCTGGTTGCTAGCCTTCTGGCAATAAGTCTTCACTGACTTAGCTAAGTTGATTCTTGAACAATAGACACTGTCTAGTACTGGGCCCACATTCAAATTTTTTTTCAGTTGGTGCTGAAGTTTATGCTCCATAGATAGAAGGTTTATGCTCCTTAGATAGAATTCAGGACTATCTCTGTAAACAAGGGGCCAAAGGAATGAGACTCTAAGGAAAATTTGGAAAAAGACATTAAAAGCTTAATATTTTAAAAATAGTCTCTAAACTCAAACTTATCCAGATTGTTCACCTCAGGGTACTGTTATGAGAAAAATTCTTTGTAAGATTTCAGGGTCTATAAAAATGTGAGCTCTTGGTATTTCAAGATTAAAGGTATAGTTTAACTCTAGCTTTGAGCAATGATTTGAGCATTCCTTCCTCCATCTTTAAATCAGTTGATCAATATTTAGTAAGTGTCTACCATGTGCCAGGTATTATGCTAAGCGGTGGGGAAGGGGAGAATTAAAAAAGAAAAATAGTTTCTGCTCCTCCCCCACCCCTTGCCAAGGAGCTCAAAGTCTAATGAAGGAAGACAAAATACAAAAGGAGAAGATACCTGATTTTGTAGACATGGTGAAGAAGTTCCAAGGTGAGAAATGTAAGGGGCTATCCTCTGAATTTTTGATAATATTGTTTTTCAAAGGTAATCTCTTTTTCTTAATAACCACAGACTCAGGTCTGCTATTTGGTTTGGAAACTGAATAGTCTCCAAGTGAATCTAACCTCTTGAGAGAGGTTAGAAAGATTACCTGAAAAACCAGTGTTATCACCCTCCAGAAGTAATCTATTATAGTTGACTATAGTGTACACGTTTTTGGTTTCTTGTCACTGTCTTTATATTATCTCACCTCTGATCACACACCAGACTGACTGTGTTACACACAAACATGCCAAACCCTTGATTATTCTTCCCAGTTTTCCAGTAACCAGTGCCAAACACTTGTGTGACTGTTAGAATTTGTAGATAAATTCAGTTATAACTTTTTGTTATAACTGCAATTTGTATCACATTCCCTAGTTACTCTCATAGCAAAATTGACATTATTTTAGTAGTTTTTTATATACTCTAAGAATTATGCACATATTCTGTTTGAATTAAGTAATGATAAGAATATAAATCTGAAGGACTTCAGAGATGATCTAGCCTAGCTCCTCTCTTTTTACAGACGAGTAAAATGAGTCCATAAGAAGTTAAATGACTTGCTAAAGATCACATAAATAGTATCAGAACTCAGGTTCCATTACTCCAAGTCCTTTCCATTTGCTCACACTGTGTGTCATACCACTTTAAAGTGCTTCAAACAAAATTTGAACCTCACTTATAGTTATCTACTAGCTGAGATATATTTTCCTTTAGGAAACATGATAGTTAAAAATATTCTAGAGATATGAAGACAATACAAGCCTCATTGTGTCTTGAATATGACTGGATTCTCAAAGGTTCAGAAGTCAGCAAATTTTACAGACAGGATCCATTAATCAATTTATCAATAAATGTCAAGTATTAGCATGATCTAGGAACTGTGTCAAAAACTGTGAATACAAAACCAAAATTTTAAAAATCAATTTTTTACCTCATGGAAATTCCATTCTAAAGAAGGCTATTTACTAGGTAACATAGAGAGGAAGGCATTAGCAATTAGGGGGACAGGCAAAAGCTGCTAAGTCAAAGTTGGTTCTGTAGCCGAGTTTTGAAAGAACACAGAAGTTTTAAGAGACCAAGGTGAGGAGAAAGAGCATTTCAGATATGGGGAAATAGCAATCACAGAGGCACAGAGATGGAAGACAGAGCATTATGTATGAAAAACAGAAAATGGACCATTATGCTTGTAATTTAGCATATATAAAAGAGCATAAGCTTTAAAAAGACTGGAAATGTAGGAAGATAATCAGGTTGGAAAAAACTTTAGATATCAAACCAAATTTTATATTTGATCTTAGAGGTTTTGTGGAGCCAATGAAGTCTAAGTAAGGGAGTGGACAGTTATGCAACTAAGGAAAATAATTTTGATATTTGCATGGAGGATGGATTGAAGAGGAAAGAGACTGGAGGAAGGAAGACCAATCAGAAAGTTATTGAAATTGTCTAGGGGAGAGGTGATCAGGGCCTGAACTGTGGTGGTAGTCATATATAGTTATATGACTAGAGAGACAGGAACATAAAGGAAAGATGTGGAGAAAAGAATGAGATTTAGCAACAGATTGAGTATGAGGACTGAGTGTGAGCAAGGGAGTATGACACAGAGTATGAACCCTGGTGAGCAGAGGGATTGGATCTCCGGATCAGATGGAGAAAGGAGGGAACAAGCATGTATTAGACATCTGTGTTTCAGTCACTGTGCTGAATTCTTTACTAACATTATTTCTGGTACAGCAGATAAAATGATAATCTTGGAGTGGGAACAATTAGAGTTCAAATTTGAACCCTTCAACATTTATTATCCATGTGAACTTGGGCAAGTCTTCTATTAACTTCCATAAGCCTTAATTTCCTTAAGTATAAAATAGGGATAAATCCTCACAGGATTGTTGTAAGGATCAAATGAAATAGTATTTGTTAAAAAACACTTAGTACCTGCTCATAGTAGATGCTATATAAATGCTTATTATTTTCCCTTTTATCAATCAATAGACATTTATTAAATGTATACTACATTTCATATACTGTGCTGTGTTTGGATTACCAAAAAAAATCCTCCCTGCCCTCAAAAAGCTTTCATTGGATAATAGTGAAGTTTGGAAAAGGATCTTGGACCATAGGTCTAGAGCTAGAAAGAACTTTAGTGACTGTCTAAGATGACTTCTTCATTTTACATATGAGACTCACAGAAATTAAGTTATTTGTCCAATACAAAAGGATAATAAGCGACAGAGCCACAATTCATAAATTTTTTTTTTTAACAGGATTCTCCCATCTCATTCAAACAAGAAGGGCAGGAATATCCAAGGGCTTGATCCTATATTGCTTGAGAAGGCAGTTTGACTTGTTCTGTTTTTGTTCTAGATTGTTTTGTCTTTCTATAAACAGCCCACTTTCAGGGAATTCACCATTTTTGTCCTTGACTTAGTATGGACACTTAGCAAAACCCACTGTGGCTCTGAACTCCTGAATTCAAGAGATTTGATAGTTTTAGCCTTAAATTTTAGGCATGTGTCACCATACCTGGACAGAAGCAGAATTCATGCTCAAGTCCTATGACTTCAAATTGGTTTTGATTTTGGATTGGTGATAATCTATCATCTAACAACCAGTATAACTAAATTCAAGGAGATTCACCAGCAGAAAATTAGCTATTGATGATGAAATTTTCAACCAAGACTGCTCTGAAACCTTACTCAAAAGTATCCATACTGATAATTTCAGAGACCCTTGAAGTTTGAAGGAGGTAATCATAAGTGCGTATAGTTTTGTGTGTGTGTGTGTGTATGTATGTGTTTAATAGGAACTTGATGGAATGTTTATAGTGATAATCATGCTTTACATTAAGATTTCCTTAATTTTCTATCCTGATTCATTATAAAAATCAACCACTAAGAAATGTGTTGGTGGCATATATAACCTATATCATATTGTTCACCATCTCAGGGAGGGGAAAAAAGAGGAAGGAATAGAATTTGAAATTCAAAACTTAAAAAAGCCCCAAATATTAAAGATTGTTTTAAAGTGTGATTTGGGCAAGATAATATTATTTTGAAATTTTAAAAAATGTATTGGCAAAATCAAAGGATACAGCCAGATATGGTGACAACATGTTTGTAAACTCTGTTATGGGGGAGGTTGAAAGGCTTGTACATTACTGAGATTCATGAGTTCTGAACTAAAGTAGGGCTAAAGTTGATCAGATATTCTTATTACATGGGATACCCACATGGTAATCAATCTTCTTCCCCTGTTCAGTAGAGGAACACTAGATTGCCTAGAATAGGATGAACTTGTCCACATTAGAAAAATGGATAAGGTTAAGGCTTAAGTACTGATCAGTAGTGGGACCGGATCAGGAGTATGCTGGAGCCAATTCAAATCAATTAATAAAGACTTTTATTAAGTTTTCTGCATGAATATTCATACCTCAGAAACTGGCAAAGGATACAAAGGAGGGCTAGATTTATTGATTTGTTTATCTAAACCAAAGATGTTAAACATAGCTCCCAAGTGTAGTCAGAACCAGATTAAGAGTAATTATGAAGTAGTTACAAAATAAATAAAAAGATAATAAAATATAAATAACATTGCATTTCAAAACAAGAGTAATTTGAAGTAGTTAACAAAATAAATAAAAAGACAATAAAATATAAATAACATTGCATTTCAAAACTAAGTCAATACATAGTAGGAAGATATCTTTATGTATGGATCAATGGTTCCTATTTTTATTTCAGTTTAATGTCACTGATCTAGTCTTAAGCCATCTCTATTTCCCCCAAGGTTGATCATGACCTTTCCTTCCTTTAATGTTGGCATAATACTTTCCTTGTACTTCTCATTTATTCTTATTTTTAAAATGTCATTTTTTTCCTTTTTTATGCGTGGAGGAATGGAAAAATGGTAATAATGTATTTTAAATTTAAAAATGTATTGCAGGTAAATTTCCAATTTCCATCCTCCATCCTCACGAGCTGATTGTTAAACATATACTAGTATACACCTGAATCAGACCATAAATGACATAAAACAAGAAAAATAAAGAAGATACAAATGGCTTTTATTTGAACTTGCAGGCAGTCACATTCAGTTTATTGAAGAGTTCACATATGTTTGTGGATGGGGATGCTGTGGAAACATGTTTACTTTGAGTAGATCAACAGATTATGGATAGTGTATGCTAAAAGGAACACATAAATTTAGAAGTGCCACTCTGGATGAAGTCTTTGGATGAAGTTGACCAGATCTGGAAGAGTAAACATAATAAGGAAACAGGAAATCTCTCTCCTCCTGTGTATTTTTATGGAGATCAAGCAGGATTGTAAAGAGAAGGATTTAGCAGCCTACACTGACACACACACATATTTGCACATATATATATATATATATGTATATATATATATACATATATATATATATGTATAAATAATATATCTAACTTATCCACTGGAACAAAGTATAAAAACATTTTAAAAGTCCCTTGTAATAATTCAAGACAGATATGTGGATGTAGATTTTTAATTTTAAGCCCAAGAGTAGCTAGATGGTGCAGTGGATAGAGCCTCAGCCCTGAAGTCAAGAGGACCTGAGTTCAAATTTGGCCTTAACACATCCTAGCTGTGTGATCCTAAGTAAGTCACTTAGTACCAATTGCCTTAGCAAAAAAAAAATTAAATTAAAAAATAAAAAAAATTTAAACCTAATTCTTCTTTAAAATTATAATTTATCCTCTAGGAAAACTTCCCAGTTTCCCCCAAGGTTGATTATGACCTTTCCTCCCTTTATTCTTTACGTAACACTTTCCTTGCACTTCTCATTTATTCTTATTTTAAAAATGTTATTGATATTATTTTCTTTCTTTTTTATGTGTTAATTCCCAATGAAACTTTTTTGGTGATGAATAAGTATAGTCTTTTTTGGCTAGGCAATTGGGGTTAAGTGACTTGCCCAGGGTCACACACAGCTAGGAAGTGTGCTGTGTCTGAAATCAGATTGGAAGGCAAGTGCACCTGACTCCAGGACCATCTAACTGCCCTGAAAAATAACTACAGTCAAGCAACATATTATCAACATACTAGCTCTGTGATAAGGTGTGTTTCATTCTTTACCTATAGTCCACCACTTCTGCTGAGAAGTAGGAAGTATGTTTCACTATCACTCCCCTGTAATCACTGTTGGTCAGCTCATCTTTCATTCATTTATAATTTGTTTCTGACATCTCCCAACAGGAGACACTTAATTAATGTGTTCTAAATTGAATTGAATTATTTCTTTTTAGTCCTTATTAATTACATAGAAAAGTTCAGATCTCTTTTAAAGATAATTAATTATGTTCATTAATACTAGACTTGGAGTCAGGAGACTTGGACTTAAATCTTAGTTTCAAGTTTCTAATTATGTGACCTTAGACAAATCGCTTAATGTCTTGGATCCTTTTCTTCCAAAGTGGGATAAAAATATTTGCACTACTTGATTCCATCCTTAGGACTTTGTATTGGTTGTCCCCAGTGCTTGGAATGAATTTTCTTCTCACCTCTGTCTCTTAGAATCCCTTCTTTCTCTCAGGAAGATAGGTCAGGTACCACCTTATACATGAAAACTTTTCTGATTTCTTCTGTGGTTGGTGCAAAGTGCAATAAACACAGGGGTTTTGCAGTAAACACAGAGCACGGGGTTTTGCATCAAGATGAGCCAAGTTCAAACCCTGCCTCAGATATTAACTAGCTGCGGATCTGGACAAGTTACTTAATATCTGTTTGCCTCAATTTCTTCACCTGCAAGATGAGGACAATAATAGCACTTACCTCCTAGAGTTGTTTTGAGAATCAAATGAAATTATTATTTCCTTTGTATACATTTTGTCTTTCAGGTTCCTTGGATGTAGACATTGTTTCATTTTTTACTTTGTGTCTATCTCCAGGACTTTGATGGCATAATAAAAAGAGGAGTAGATCTGGAATCAGGAATGCTAGGGTTTAGATTCATCCTCAGACAATTATCAGTTGTGTAACCCCGGGCAAGTCATTTAACCTCTCTTTCTTTCCTCATCTGTAAAATGGGATTAATAATAATACCTTCCAGAGATTTTGTGAGAAATAAAATATTTGTAAAATATGTTGCAATCCTTAAAGTGCTACATAATGATAACTTATTTTTTCATTATTATTTACTTATTGCAAAGGAGTGTTGTGGGAGGAGAACCCTTTGCAAATGCTGTTACTGTTCTTCTGACTCTTTGTGACCCTATTTGGGGTTTTTGATACTGGAGTGGTTTGTTGTTTCCTTCTTCAGCTCATTTTACAGATGAAGAAACTGAGGTAAACCAGATTAAGTGACTAGCTCAGTGTCACATAGCTAGTAATGTTTGGGGCCATTTTGACTCCAGGCTTGGCACATCTATTTGCCTTCTTATAAATATAACATAATATAAATGTATGCTATTATAATTTTATTAAAATAGGTTTCAGAAATTAGAAATAGAAAGAACATAGTGTTATACTAAAAAGCAACCGACTTATAAAGGCAAAAATGGATAATAATAAATCAATTAATAAATATTTATTAAGAACCTACTATATGCCAGGTACTCTGCTAAATGCTATAGGTGCAAAAAGAAACAAAAGCCAGTTCCTGGCCCCAAGGAGCTTGCAATCTAGTCAGAGAGACAATATAATCACAGATATCACAACAAGCATAATCACAGATGGAAAATCCCAGTGGTGTATTGACAATCTGGTAAAGTTGAAAGATCTACAGAAAGACCCCTGGCGTTTGGATAGACCCATTGTGGAGCATTTCTTGGATGACATGGACAAGAATTACACAGACAAGAATAAGAAGTTGCATCATTAGGTTAGACTGTGCTGAAGACAAAGGATGCACAGGCATATTGTAAAGATAACAAGTCCATCAAAGTATAATAATACCGATTTACATTTATGTAATGGAGGCCAATGATTGCTCAATCCTTATAGAAATTAGTAATGTACCTGGACTTATGCAATATTACTCTATTACTATATTGACTTTGCAGTGTGCACAAGAATGTGATGACTATTTCCTGTCCACTAATCTAATGGTAAAGAAAGGGCTTCCTCAAATGACGGCTGATTTACATGGCAAATATGTTTGAAATATAGTTTTATATAGTTCTTTAAGATTTATTTATGAAGGACTTTTTATAAACTATCTTATTAAATCTTTATTAAAACTAGGAGAGTTAAATAGTGCACTATTATTCTCCAATTTTATAAATAAGGAAATTGGAACTCAAGTAGAATGATTTCCTCAGTGTCAGATAATTATGTACCATCCATCTACAAGTTTTTTTTTTTAACCAAAAAAGATGAAGAAATAAAGTTTACAACAAAATTAATTGAATAAAATAGCACTGAAATCCATCAATCAAAAGGTATGGATGAGTGCTTAAGAGATGCTTGTCTCAAACATAGCTTCTTCAAATTAGAATAAACAAAAAAGGGAAATTCAAGAAAACAAATGCTTTTCTGAAAATAAAATAAATTGTCATTAAGGTGTATGGATTACATATTTATATAGCATCCACACTTAGCACTTTAAATTTTGCAAAGTACTTTCCTTAAAACAGTCCTGTGGAGAGCGCCAATATTATTTTCTCCATTTTAGAGATGAGAAATTTGAGATGATGTAATTTGATCAGGGATGCTATTAGTTAAATGACAGGCCTGGACTGCTACTTTACTAGTAATTTCCACCACACTATCTACTCTTATATACTTATTATATCCTAATTTGTATTATATTACCTGTGTACCTGTCTTTATCCCTCAATTTAATTATATAATCTTCAGGGACAAGGGCCTATCTTATCTATGTCTATATTTTCTCTAGTCCATTGTATAATACTGTGCACATAGGATAAATTATAATTTAGATGTCATTAAGCTCATTAGAACTAGAAGGGACCTTAGAGATCATATAATCCTACTTATTCATTTTACAGAGAAAAAAAATCTAAGACCAGAGAGGGACAATAACTTATTAACATTGCCTGTCTACCAAAAAAGCAAATCTGGATTTCAAGCCTACGCCTTTTTACTCTAAATCCCTTTCTCCATTATACCATAGCTTTCTACAAAGATGCTTTGTGAGTGAATTTCCCAGAATGTTATACTATTAATTCAGTGATTATTTAATAATCTAGGCATGGTTTAGATGAGTCTCTTGGGTTGGTGTCTGCAGAGAGCTGGTGAAAAGCAAATGCAAGGTTGTTTTTTCCTTTGGTTAATAAAAAATGTCTCCCATGAAACTTCTGATAAACATGGTGGTATCCCAGCTGCCAAGTTTGCAAAGAATAAGAGCATTTTCCATCAAATAATATCTTAGATTTATATGGAAAATGATAGCATATGTGGAGATTTTGGAAATGGTGTGCATAAAATGGTCTCTTAATTGCAGGTCAGGCCCCCTTCTTAGGCCATCTCCACCTCAATCAAGCACCTTCCTGTCTATATAAGAGACTATGTCCCAGAGGAATTATTTTCTGCATTGGGATTTCTCTTTCCTGATTAATGACTGCCTCTCCTAGAAAATGATTTCAAGAAAGTCTGAATCATGCTTAACTTCACTTCTTCCTCTCCAGCCTTCTCCACGTAGCACTCATACCCTTCCTTGTCCCCTCATTCCAGTTGTGTGACCAGGTTCTGTTGTTTTTAGTTGTATATGACTTTGTGTGACCCCATTTGGGATTTTCTTGGCAAAAATACTGGAATGGATTACCATTTCTTTCTCGAGTTCATTTTACAGTTGAGAAAACTGAGATAAACTATGGCTAAATGATTTGCTTAGGGTCACAGCTAGTATCTGAGGCCAGATTTGAATTCAGAAAGATAAATATTCATAACTCCAAGCCTGGCACTTTATCCATTGTACTAACCTAGCTGACTGTATGACTATGAACTGTGATCAAATTTACTCTGCCATTAATCCTGGATGGGATATGTCAGTCTCTTCCCTTATGGCTTCACTCATATCCCTGTAAATTTCCAAGACAAATATGGCTTCTTGGCCACCATTCCTCTCTCTCTCTCTCTCTCTCTCTCTCTCTCTCTCTCTCTCTCTCTCTCTCTCTCTCTCTCTCTCTCTCTCTCTCTCTGTGTGTGTGTGTGTGTGTGTGTGTGTGTGTGTGTTGTCTCTAGCTTTTAGAATTCAGATTCCTGGAAGGCAAAGACTGCATTTCCTTTTCCATTTACATCCCCAACATCTATCACAGTTTTTAGCACTTCATAAGTGCTTAATAAATACTCACTCATTTATTATAACAGTAGAAACTGCAATGGATTTCTCTCTTTTTGTTATGTTTGTCATCTAATATGGAACTTAAATTCAAAAATCAGTGGAGGAAAAAAAACTCCAAACCCAAAACATCTCTTGGGCTTTACTCTAAAGGGACCATAGAACTTAGTTCGGGCTAGATTCATGATTCTAAGGGTCTTAGAGAGCTGGTAAGTGAAAGTGGGAAAATGTTGGGAGGTTGTCAGGGGAAAGATCCAAGTCATTTCTTGTTAAGTTTATATTAAGCACACCCTGGAGTGATTTTAAACTAAATTTATAGCGAGTTTAGAACAGTGGGAAAGAATCATGAATTTAAAATCAGAGGATCTGAGTTTTATGCTGACATTTGTCATTTACTGGTTGTATGGCCTTGGATAAATCATTGTCCTTTCTTAAGGTTTCAATTTCCTCATTAAAAAAATGAAGATTGTCCAAGATGACTTATAAATTTCCTTCTAGCTCTAAGTTTATGTGTTTATAAGTTTATGTTTTTGGAGATCCTCTCATTGTGAAGGAACGCCTCTCCCCTGGAGCCAGAAGGGTGTTTGAATTTTGTGGTGAGAGAATAAAAATGTAAGATTTCTTCCAGCTTTAGTATCCTATGAGTCTATGAAAAACAGATCTTGTGCCCTACGAGGGCATGTGTTTTCTTCACTGCCTAAGCGTGTCGGAGATATAATTTGTTTGAAGAGCTGCTTCTGTCTCTCAAACTGGGGATGAAAATGTGTGAGAATGTCACATTTTGAATAGGAAGTTCTCTTTTTGTAATTGATAACAGCTGTGGATCTTTGAATTCTTGAAGAAGGAGAGAGTTTGGTGTCTTTGTGGTTTTAGAGTTGCCTTCAGACTACTTCCTGCAATTGAAATCCCGTTAGCACCATTTTTCAAACACTTCAGACAGTACCAAGTTTGAGAGAAAGATTTATGGGGGTTTGGGAGAAGTGGTTGTTGGACATTCTTCTAAATCAACCCCAATAGGTTATTCCTTTCAAGTATTTGGACAATTCAATTATTGAGTAAGAATTTCTAGTATCCATATCTGTGGTGATATTAACACATGTACTATTTCCTAACTAAAGTCCCCTATCCTTGTTAGTATAGGAGAATGGGTATATCTGCCATAATGAATTATGTTCTGAGAAAGCATCTAAATAGATATCTGTGGTGTAGACATATGCATTATAGGAGAAACAGGTCTTAGCAGAAATGAAAAGAATGACAATCAAGTAGAAGACAATGGTTACACTTCTTGAAGCTAGCCAGACATGCTTTCTTATGAATTAATACCGTAACATGGCTGCCAAAAGAGCTAATTAATCTTCCAGAATGAGGAAGGTTGTAGACCTGCAATTCTCTGAAATGCAGCATTGTGTTGGATGCCATGTTTTAGGAAGTATGTCAATAAACTAGAGCGTTATGTAGAGGCGACGAATCATGCTATCCATACAAGACTAGCTTGAAGGAATTGTGAATGCATATCATGAAATAGAGGGGCAGTTAAGTGGTACCATGGATGGAGTCCTGGGCCTGGAGTCAGGAAGACTCACCTTCATGAGTACAAATTCAACCTCAGAAACGTGCTATCTCTGTGACCCTGAGCAAATAAAATTTTTGCCTCAGTTTCTTCATCTGTAAAAATTAGCTGGAAAAGTAAATGACAAACCACCTTAATATCTTTGCCATGAAAACCTTAGATAGGATCACAAAGAATTGGACACAACTGAAACAAGACAACAATCATTAAGTGAAAAAGACTCAGGAGAGACAAGATAATTGTCTTTGAATATTTAATCAATAAATAGGAAAAAAAAAACTTAGGAAGAAGGAATACACCTATTTTATTTTACCCCAAAGGCAAAAGTGTGGAAAAAGGAGTCTATTAAAGACTGGAGGGAAGAGATAAGAGGTATAGGAGCAAGCTGCAGTCCTTGGAAAGTGGATGTTTTTTCCTCCCGTGGCTCCTATGTGTTTTCATTCTCAGACAATTTTGGGGTACAAACAAAGTAGGGTCAGGAAGGTTTATTGCTTCAGACCTCACCCTTTATTTTTTTACACCCTGCTCAACAAAACTAGGACTCCAGTGAACACAAATATTGAATCTTTCATATTTCTTTTTCCCCCCTCTTCATTGTCCACCTTATTTCTCAAAACAAAATGGGTCTAGCATATGAGAATTTGAGTGGGAGGCTTGCATGTAGGGAATATGGTTGGATAAGGTGTCCTTAGTGTGATTTCTAACTCTGAGATCCTATGATTCTGAGGACAGTTAATTTATTTAAGTAACTATGTCCTAACCCAGAATTATGACCATGTTAATAGTTTAACAGAGAAACAGCAGCAGAAAACCTAATTTATGTGCATATAGATCTTATACATCTTATGACATTTTATCAAATGATAATAGATCTATCAATTGGCAGCAATAATTACAAAGAAAATGTGACAGATATAGAAAACACTTTAAATAATGTAGTGTAGTAAAGGGCATAGGACTTATGAGCAGGAGATCAAAGAACTAATGCCAGTTTTATTGCTAGCTTGTTGAGCCACTGAAATTCTCTTACTCTTTTATTTCCCCAGCAGTAAAATGAGAATGCCCACCTTACCTCTTGTACAGGCCAGGTTCAAATCAACCTCTAACATCACTCCAATTCATACTTCACACAGCCACAAAAGTAATGTTCCTAAAGCAGAGATCTAGCCATATCGCCCTTTTATAATAAGACCCTGTGGCTTCCTATTATCTCTAGGAACAAAGGGAAACTTCTCTATTTAGCAGAAGCTCTTTACAATCTATTTTTACCCCATCTTTATAGCCTTGTTTGGTATTTCTCTCCTCTACTAACTCTACAATATAGCCAAATTGACCTTCTACTGCTACTTGCATTTATCCTCCTTACTTTCATTTCTTGAAATTCTTAGTTTCTGTAAGACTCAGCTGTAGAGCCATCTTCTATAGGAGACCTTTTCTGGTCCTGCCAGACAACTGGTCTTATCTTGATACCCTGGTCTCACTAGACAGTGTTTCTCACAAAGTTTACCATGCATCTGTTTTGTATATATATATATTTCTATATTGTTGTTAATCCTTCATTTTTTAAGAGGACTAATGACATCATGACTGATGTCTTAACTCATGAGTGAATTGGATTTAAATAAGCCAGAGCTGGACAAAATCATCAGTTTCACTCTTCCTGAACCACTGAAATCCAGTGGCAAGGAAAATGTGGCTCAGGATGTAGTGGATGACTTTGATATCTTTGGTATTTGACTAAGCTCTAAGTGCTCAATAGCACTTGCTTCAACTGTCTTCATTATTGTTGGAACAAAATTTTCTCATCTATCCATTTTAAGGGAGGATGTTCAGGGAGGGCTAGTATTTCTGATGTGAGGGCTTGTCAAATCCTTCTCAGGGCTGCTTATACACCTTTGGTGTCCACCTGTCACTCATCTCTTACCTGTGGCTCTAAGAAGTTATAGCCAACAGTAGCCACATCCTGGAAAAACTGCCTTGGCAAGAAGACTAAATAAAGTTGAGGGTAACTGACAGGCCTCAAACCAATCAGTAAGGTAGGGGGATGACTATCCCAAGCATATGACTATGTATCGTACATACCTATATATTTGTTGGGGCATCTAGATTCTCAATAAATTGAGTGCTAGGTCTAGAGTCAGGAAGAGCTGAATTAAAATCCAGCCTCAGACATTTACTAGCTATGTGACCCAGAACAAGAAATTTCACCCTTTGCCTTAATCCACTGGAGAAAGAAATGGAAAAGCACTCTATTATTTTTTTGTTTTTGTTTTTTTGTTTTTTGACTGAGGCGATTGGGGTTAAGTGACTTGCCCAAGATCACACAGCTAGGAAGTTTAAATGTCTGAGGGCAGATTTGAACTCAGGTCATTCGGACTTCAAGGTTGATGCTCTATCTACTGCACCATCTAGCTGCCCCCCACTCTATTATCTTTGCTAAAGAAACTCCATGGACAGAGTTGGTGTGCTGTATCCTATAGGGTCAGAAAGAGTCAGACAGGATTGAATGACTGAACAAATACATTCAGGGATTTTATTTTCACTTTTGTTTTGTATCCTCAGTTCTTAACATAGGTCTAGGACCACAGCAGGTGCTTAATAAATACTTTTTGGCTGACTGAAAAGTATTTGGAAAGCAGAACAGCATATTCAAATGGAAGATATCATTTAAAAAGTTTTAAGTTCAACCAAATTTGTTCGCAAGCACAGTTGTTACACTACCATCATTGTTATCTTTGAAGATGAGCAACTTTGATATGAGAGCTGTGGATACTGCCACTGAAATGCTGCTGGCACAAAGACAAAGACAAATTTTGCTAAATCTTTTGAAAGCAACTGGCTGCCCTAAAACTATGAACTTGCCAAAAAGGAAATGACCTGTTAAATTTTACTCTTAGAATTATATAAGTGAGAAAAGCATATGAGAGGTCAGTGATTTGGTATTGCCTATCTTAAATTCCTCACCTCAATCCTTTTTCTATAAAGCTGCCAAGGGCATTTTCCTATGGCATAAGCCATTATCTCCTTACTCAATAAATTCCAGTGGTTATCCATGGCTATGAAGATCACATAAAAAGTTGTCTGTCTGGCATTTAAAATTATGTACAACCTTTCTCCTTCCTAGATATCATTGGTCCTCCTCTTTGAAAACAAAGAGTGAACAACAGTCTTACTCATTATTTCCCTCTACAAGCCAGCCACACTGATCTGTTTATTCTTGTACATATATGATATTCCATTTTCCATTTTGCATTGATTGTCTCCCATGCTTGGAATGCACTCCCTCTTCATTTCCACCTTTTATAATCTTTGGTTTCTTTCAGGATTCAGCTCAAATCTTACCATTCACAGTAGGTATCTCCTCATTCCCTAGCCCAGCTTCGTGTCCAAAATTATCTTGTTATAATTTTGTATATATTCTCTCTATATCTTTATATTTGTGTATGTTTTCTCTTTTTTTAGAGTATAATCTCCTAGGGGGACAAGGGCAGTTTTACATTTGTCTTTGTAGCCTAACAGTGCTCGGTAAAGTTCCTACACCATTGATAAATGGCTTTTTCAATTGGTTGATTTATCCCAGTGTTCTTATTTAACAGATGAAGAAACCAATGCAGGGATGAGTTGAGGTATCAAATTAGTGGTAAGAATCTAATAGAACCTGAACCTCCTGATTTCCATTCTTATTATACCAGGTAATCATTGTCCTTTTAATTATATCTGGTGCTTTGTTCATTTTGCATTTTACAATTTTAGCCTTAACTTCATCTTTGTGTAAAGTCACTTTTTTCTTCTCTATTAAAAATGCTTATGGAGCAATTCAGCAACTTCATGGTTTCTGAATG
The DNA here is from genome assembly GCF_048593235.1 of Sminthopsis crassicaudata. Lineage (NCBI taxonomy): Eukaryota > Metazoa > Chordata > Mammalia > Dasyuromorphia > Dasyuridae > Sminthopsis > Sminthopsis crassicaudata. The sequence goes on from NC_133618.1 coordinate 245,753,519, forward strand.
GCATATTTAAAAGTTAGAGCTCTTAGCATTTTCCCCTATTTCCTCCCAAGACTTCCCCAATCATTTCTCCCCAAATTAATTTCACTGGATGGCCAATTAGCCTTTGATTAGTATTCTATTTTATAGTAATAATTGTGAAAATGAATTGGTTCACTCGTATTTGTATTTACTGGGGACATTATGACCTCTTTTCTTTTTTTTTTTTTTCCTGAGACAATTGGGGTTAAATGACTTGCCCAGAGTCACACATTTAGGAAGTATTAAGTGTCTGTGGTCAAATTTGAACTCAGGTCCTTAGGATTTCAGGGCTGGTGCTCTATCCACTGAATGACCTAACTGCTCTTTTACTTCCTTATTTTTTAAATTATTAAACAGAACACTGGACATTAGGAATTCAATGTGAAAAATGGTTGCTAAGGGGAAATTAACTATTTTGATTGTTGTGATCAAGCGAAAAAAAATTAGTTTAGCACCAGACTAAGCTCAGTTTCTTAGAAGTTGTAAAAGTTCTATTGGTTTGACAGATACTCTATCTCTTCAAACAATGGAAAATGATAAATGAGCTTGCCTGAAATATCTCAGAGCATAATTACATAACTGAGGACATGTGCTCAAAAACTCCAGAAGCTTTCAATCAATACTATGTATAAGTATTTGCACTGCATGTTTTATACTTGCAATTTTTCAGGGAAAAGTGCAGACATGGTTTAACTAGTCTCAGAAAAAACCTATAAGAAAATGGAAAATTGGAGGGCTCCAGGTTCCTTTTCTCCATTGACAAGAAACAGAAGGTCTTCTTTTGTCTTAAGATAACAGATTTTCAGAAGGACAAACATTTAAAATGAAATAGTGCCTAAATTTTTATATTTAAGAGGGCTGAGGTAGTGGAAAAAACACTGCATGTGAAAGTGGATGACCTGGCTTTAAATCTTGGCTTTATCCCTTATTACTTAGGTGACCTCGAAAGAGTAAGTCCCTTCCCCTTGCTAGACTTCATCTGCTTCATGTATAAAAGAGAGGAGGAGCTGGCCTGAATTAGATAATTCCTAAACCCTCTTTCAGTAAATCCTGTGTTGGAGCAATTTATTAGGGTTCATAGCTAATAAACTACATATTTGACTCATTAAAGACTTGTCCATTCATGTATACATATATTGTATTTAATTTATACTTTAATATATTTAACATGTATTGGTCAACCTGCCATCTGGAGGGGTGAAGAAGGGGAAAAAATTAGAACAAAAAGTTTGGCAATTGTCAATGTTGTAAAATTACCCATGCATATATTTGGTAAATAAAAACTATTTAAAAAAAAAGACTTGTCCATTGAATCAGGTTTGTCTTTTTTTTTAAAGTGTCTCTTTTTCATCTTTTGTTGTGGTCTTCATAAAACTATTTGTGCATCAACATAAATAAAAATTAAAGGGAAATTTTATTCTTAATACACTTATAGCAAGAGATCCTATGCATGTTGCATGTAAATGCTTTGAAACTTTTGCAGCAATAAAGTAAGAATGGATCAAATGAATTAATGGTAATGATAGCAACAATGGTAACTGTAATCAAAGCCACTAGATAGCTATCAATTGATGCATCCTGAGAAATTTATCAAAAGTTAGACATCTACCGATGCATTATAAATTTTGATCTTGAGTGTAAAATGAAGAACTAAAAGATGAGGCAAGCTTACATGTTTCTACAAGTTCAGGTATAATATTCTTTTTTCTTCCACTTTGTAATAAAATGTTTCTTTTGTGTTCTCTTTATGTTTCTATCCTCTCTCCTCTTCTGCTCTTTTTAACAAGTATAAGCCCAGAGTTGGTTCAAATTGTTATATGTCTACTGAATCATATCTTCTATGTATGAGTATGATGTTGGTTCTTGGGTCTTTTACTTTGGAGAAGGTTCCTTGAGATGAAATGATTCCATTCCATAATTATAGTCAATTTCAAATTCCCTACTGGTGATTATTTAATTTCTTACTTCAATATTTCCCTTTTCTTATTCTGTGCTCAAATTTCTTCCCACATTCATCTCCCCCCTTTCTCTCTGTCTAATAACTAAAGGGTTCAACTCAGAGGAAACTAGCTTATCTTTTTCATTTATTTGTAATATTGAGTTCCTCTCTGAATGAGAAGGCTTGACTTCAGCCAAAGTTTTTAGTAGCTAAGTTATCATAACAGATACTGTGATTATTTGGACTTTGTGACTGGAATGCAACCTTTTCTCTCGATGCTTTAGGTGTGAGAATCTCAGGAGCTACTCAGGGAATCTGAAGCCACTAATCATTTTGGCATGAAACAAGCTGTGATAGGCCTGGTAGAGCTGAGTATTTTGGCCTAAATCACAACTGGGAAGTTTAATTTTAATTCAGCTTTTGGTCTATTTTCCTTCTTACATAGTGATCTCTTCTACTGAATTTGGAATGCTTTGAGCATTCATTGCACCATACAAATGATGTCTGCTTATTACTGAAAAATTGAGCCTCAAAGCCTGTTTATACAACCTCTGCCCCGTTTTGGGGGTTTATTAAAACATTTCCTTATGAGCTGCATGCTTTTCTTGCCTGACTGTCTAAGGGTAATAGTGATCATAAAAATCTCACAGAGATTCTATTCTAAGAGCAAAATACAATTTAGAAGAGGCATAAATATTATTTTTATTCCTATACTTCTTTCTCAGTTCCCAGGAAAATGCAGTTCTCTTTTGTTTCCTTTGGGGAATTACACCTGTGGTAGTCACCTTTGAAACCATTAACATGTAGCTAGCTATGAGTACATTCTCAGTTTAGTCTTCAAGCTCACTATCTCTATTTGGGGAAGCCTGACTTGCCATCTACTAAGAAAAAAATAACTTTTCAGTGGGTGGTCTGTTTTGTTTTAAGGGAGTTTGAAATGGGGGGAGGTTGGAGAGAAAGAAAAGAAAATTTTTTTTTGAAGAAACTAGTAAAGATTACATATCTGAAGGGAATAAAATAATGGGCATACTATATGGTGAATTACCATAGTTTAGCATTTGGAGGTCTGGTCTTGGAAAAGGAAAAATCTGGATTCTAGATCTGCTTCTGACCAAGGAAAGGTTATATAATTGATCAATGCATTAGGAAAAATTTTAAATTACAAATTACCAAAAAGTTGTCCATCAACATTGGTGGTAGGAATGTACATGTCATTTTCTCTCTCTCTCTCTGTCTCTCTGTCTCTGTCTCTGTCTCTGTCTCTGTCTCTCTCTCTCTCTCTCTCTCTCTCTCTCTGTCTCTGTCTCTCTCTCTCTGTCTCTCTCTCTCTCTGTCTCTCTCTCTCTGTCTCTCTCTCTGTCTCTCTCTCTCTTTCTCTTCTCTCTCTCTCTTTTTCTCTCTCTCTCTCTTTCACAAACACATACACACACACACACATCCCTTTCTGTTGTTACTGGGGAAGCCAACCAAGCCTAGTTAAAAGAGCAAGGCATTCTGGGAGACAGACAGAAAGTAGCATGTGTCTAGCAGTTCAAACCACTGTTTTCACCTTTAATCTTCTACGACCACCTTCCCTAGTGTTAAATAAATTCTACAACTCTGGGAATAGTGGGACAGCAGTCATCCTCTTTCTTGCTTCCAGCCTAGCCCCCTTGCAAGCAATGTGGAGTATAGGGACTCAGAAACAATCCTAGCCTGTGATCTATCAATTGCTTCTGCAGGAAAGTTCTTACCATCAAAGTCTCTGATACTGTCAGAGGGGGTTCAACATCAGAATAAGGATTTTTACCAATGGAAATGACTTTAAGGAAGTTGCATTGTCATCTGCTTTGCTGTTGTACTCTATCTTGACTTTTTATATAATTTGCAGCTCAAATCTCTATATATGTTTTATATGCATATATATATATATATATATATATATATATATATATACATAACATGTTGTTTTTCCCTTTAGCATATTTAGCATCTTGAGAGTAGGGACTGTCTTTAGTATGTGTATCAAAAATGATTTGCACATAGCATGTACTTAATATGTTCTTTTTCATTTATTTGTTCATATTTAGTAATTCTGATGATCATTATTTTATCATAATCTCAAAATAATTTTTTATATTTAAACACTGAAATAGTCCATCCGAATACAAACAATATGACAATGAAAATCTACATTTATTATGCCTTTTGATGGTTCTCATTAAACTTCCTTCAATAAAACTAAAAGCATACAGTGCCGCTTAATGCTATCCAAAGGCTAAACAATTTTTTTAAAAAGAAAAGAATAAATGAAAATTAACTGGCTGTATAACAAGAAAAAAATCCTTTAGTAATAAATCTCTGTCAGCAATCACAATATGTACACTAAGCAGATCTTTCTGCTTCTGAAAGTGTGGAATGAATATATGATGTCTACAATGTATGGAGTGACCCATGAAGACCCAGCAATGATGCCTCCATGGAGAGAATAGGACCCTCATTCTCAGAGTTGTACCCAAAGAAAGAAAGAAAGAAAGAAAGAAATGATTTTGTAAGAAAACAATGTATATGTTCATTGGATCCATAGCTACATCTGGTTGTATTTTTGCTTGTCGGTCATTATAAGCAAATGCTCAAAATCTGTTTCTGGATTTAAATGAAAAATGAATGTTGGGAGGGAAGAGTGAATCAGTCTTTCATTTTAATGCCAAATGTGTTGTTTTCCACACATATTTCCTTTACCATGTGTATCTTGTTCTTTTTTTTAATTCATCTCTCTTTTTATAAGCTGGTGACAACAATTCTTTGATTTTAAGTATGTGAAGTGAAAACATATACATATGATACATGATATATGTTTTGTGCATAAATTTGGATACTTTATATAGATATGTCTGCTAAAATTGGCTTTGAGATAAATCTAAAGTTGATCAATCTATAAATCCGCATTGATTGAACACTTACCCTGAGTTTACACTGTTCCAGATACTACAGAGAAAAACTGAATTGACCTTAAACAAAGATCCAGTCCTGAGAAGATTCTTACCTTGTCTGCCACATACTTGGTTCATCTGTCATTCAAGTGCTTGGTGCAAAGAGGGAATTGAATTAGGGTCACTGCAGGCCAGCTATGTGTCCTAAAGTAGTTAAGAGATGAAAGACACTCTTTATCTTAGCTACATTTCCAAACAACCTTGAAACTGTCATTCATATTCTTAGGTCTTTTGGCTAAGTGATTTGCAGACCACAAGTAACTTGTCCATTTTCTTTAAGAACTTATTATTATATTAATTTCCCTGGGGAGTATTTATAAATCTTCTTGCTGGTACTTTGTCACCTCTACTTAACTATCAGTCTTAGGAAGACAGATGAAGTATTTTCCATACTATCCTTTTACTCCCTCAGATTGTATCTCTCTACTCTGTTGTATTCCTCTACACACTTATTATCGTTAACTTTTCATATTAAATGTTTTCCTTATTTTTTTTTCTTAAGCACAAAAAATCAATGAGTATTATACCAAAGTGGGTACTATTTTACTGCCTAATAATTCATAAATTATAGAATCATAGATAGAGATATAAAAACTATTAGAGATAATCTAGTTCTCATTTTATAGAGAGGTTAGTTGAGGAAAAGTGATTCAAAAAAGATCCCACATTCTGACAGAGACAGGTTTGGAATTTGAATTCAGTCCTCAAGGTTTTTCTTCAGTTCTTTGTTGTTGTTGTTGTTTTTGTTTGGTAGGTTTAGCTGATTACACTGATCAAATTAAGGAGCTAAGTTTAATTGCAAAATTTCTACTTCACCAAATGCTTTACATACAAGTAGTGCAATTGATAGAACACTGGATCTGGAGACTGGAGGAAATGAATTTAAATTCTGTCTCTGACACTTATTAGTTGAATGACCTTAGACAAATTAGATAAATACCTGCTATTTGTCTCAGTTTACTCCTTTATAAAATAGGGATAATAATAGCATCTTCTTCTCGGAGTTGTTGTGAACATAAAAATGAGGTAATATTTGAAAAGTATTTTGCAAATCGTAAAGGGCTCTAAAATGCTGTCTAATATTATTTAAAATACTAGCTGTATGACCTGGTCCTATTTGCCTCAATTTCCTCATAGGTAATATGACCTAAGAAGGGAAATGGCAAACTACTCCATTCTATTTGCCAAGAAAACTTCAAACGAGATCACAAAGAGTCAGATACAATCTGAGTGAATGAACAAATTATTATTAACACTCCTATTTTCCATTAATGCTTCATAGGTAGAATAAGGATGTAGATCTGTTTATATCTCTCCCAATTAGTCTTATATTTGGGTTTATTGGTAACATTCTTTCTGTATCATTGAAGAAATGTCTTCTGGGGAAGGAAATTTAAAGCGAACAGATTACTCTGGGATTCCATGATTATTCCCCAAATGAGGGAATTGTAGAAAGTTCAAAGTCATTTAGCGTTTCCTCAGTTTGTGATATGTGCATAGTGTTTCTGCAAATATCTCCTTGTTAATTTACTTTCCTAAAGAGTTTCCAGTTGTCTCTGTCATTGCTCTTCCATTAGTTCAGAACAGGACTATTTGCAGACTCTTGATTATTTCAAGCTGGAAGCTTCTTCAGTGTGAAGAGATGGATTACTTGGTAAAGGAGTAAAGGTCACAGCACCTAATGCCTGTCAAGTTTTCTGCTAGAGTGATGGGCCTGGGCTGTGTAGTTCTCAGGAAAGACAAGGCTGAAGAGAGATGTCAACAGAGAGATAAGGGCATGGTGGAGTGTGGAAGGGGACACCTTTGGCAACAAAGGTTACACTCACACAAAGAAGCATTGAAGAGTGACAGAGTGGTCAGGAAGAGGAAGCTAATTTCTAAATTGGAAAGACTTTTCTGTGGGAAATGTGCTGCAGATTTGAAATGGAGTGTTTTTGAAGAAAGAAAAAAAGAAAAACTTGAAGCTGGAGAAAAGGAATTTGGGGTTCTCATCCCTTACCATCCTTGATTTTGCAATATTTGACATTATAGACTAACCCCTTTTTCTAGATATTCTCCTTTGTATTAGCAGTAGTGACATCTCTTTTTTCTTTTTTCCTACCTCTACAAATACTTCTTCCCTGTCTTCTTTGATTGCTTCCTTTGCTTTTCTCAACCTTCAAGTTTTTTTGCATGGGCTTTCTTCTTTTGTCTATACTTTACAGAATTGCAAAATTTTAGATCAACTAGGAAGCATTTATTAAATATACTCTGCTAGGCACTAGAGATATGAAGAAAGTTAGGGATTCTAAGAGACACAGTTAAGGAGAGAGGGCAGGGGCCTAGAGGTAAGAAATGGAAGGTTTTGCCATGTTAGGAAAAACAGACATTGTGTCTCGGAGACATTGTAGCTGATTTCATGTGGAAAGGACAAGGTGAATAAAGGGCTTCTTTTGGTTTCTATTGCAGTAGTGACTCTTGTTGAAAACAGGTCAACAGAAATCCTCATACACTTCACCAATGCTTTAACCCAAACCTAACTGCACAACTTTCTTATTTCTAACAACTGTCTAGGAGATACACATGACTCTTTGGGCTGTTGGAATAAATAAAAATGGCCTGCCCTTGTTGGATGAAGTCAGTGATGCCAGATGGTTCCCATAGAAGTGATCATTTAATAGGGTCTTGGCTAAGTTTTCCTTCTGCTTTTGAATATGTGAGCATTCTAAGGTAATCTTTTTCACTTTCTAAAAAGCTTCGTTATGTTACTGCATTGTGGTGCTCAATATCCTGGTGTTTCCATAATTTGAAGCCAAGTCCTCAGGTGTCAACAGCTATATAATAGTGCATATGAAGGTGAGTTACATATAATAAGCTAGGAGAAACAGATTGGAGACTATTAGTAAAAGACTTTAAAACCTCAAACAGAGAAATATGTATTTGATCCTAGGGGCAGTTGAGAACTTTTGAAGCTTCTTGAACTGGGAAATTTTATGGAAACCTGCACTGAAAGAAAATCTCTTTGGCATCTATGAGAATTGTTTGGAGAGGTGAGAGTATTACCTTCAATTATGAATTTAAAAAAAATCATATTATTCTGAGAAAGGGTACTTCGGTTTCTCCAGATTGCCATAGGGATCCGTAACATAAAAAGTTAAAACTTATAGAAGTAGAATTGATAAATCTTAGAAATCTACTGGATATATGGGTTGAGAGATAATGAGATATCGATAACAACTTTGAGGTTGCTAACATGTGTCTGGAAGGATGGTGGTACCATTAATAAGAGTAGGAAAGTTTGTAAGATGGGTGAAAAGCACATATTGGGCATGTTAAGTTCAAGATGTCTATGGGACTTTCAATTTAAAATGTCTAGGAAGTAATTGGCAAGGAGGACTGGAATTAGATTAAAGTTGGAAGTGACCTCAGAAGCTATCTAGTCCAATTTATTCCTGAGAAGGAAATCCTATTACAATATACCTGGTCATCTCCCATTTACAGCCCTTCTAGGAGAAAGAAACTGTAACCCTACCAAAGTTAGCCAATTCCCTTTGTGGAAACTTCTAATTATTAGAAAAATTTTCCTGACTCAAAGCTATGGTTTCTTTTTTTCCTACTTCCTCCTATTGCTTTTAGGTCCAAACAGGATAAGTCTAATGGTTGTTCTCCACAGTGATCCTTAAAATACTTGAAGACAACAATCATGGCTCCTATGTGTCTTCTCTTCTCCAGGCTAAAACATCCTCAGTTTCTTCAATTGATCTTTTTTTTTTAATTTTATAATTATAATTTTTTGACAGTACATTTGCATGGGTAATTTTTTTTTTACAATATTATCCCTTGTATTCATTTTTCCAAATTTTCCCCTCCCTTCCTCTACTCTCTCCCCTAGATGACAGGCAATCCCATACATATTAAATGTGTTACAGTATAACCTAGATACAATATATGTGTGTAAAACCAAATTTCTTTCTGCATGGTAAGAATTAGATTCCGAAGGTGTAAGTAACCTGGGTAGAAAGACAATAGTGCAAACATTTCACACTCAATTCCCAGTGTTCGTTCCTTCTCTGGGTGTAGCTGTTTCTGTCCATCATTGATCAACTGGAACTGAATTAGATCTTATTTATGTTGAAGTTATCCACTTCAATCAGAATACATCCTTATACAGTATCATTGTTGAAGTGCATAGTGATTTCCTGGTTCTGCTCATTTCACTCAGCATCAGTTGATGTAAGTCTCTCCAAACCTCTCTGTATTCATCCTGTTGGTCATTTCTTACAGAACAATAATATTCCATAACATTCATATACCACAATTTACCTAACCATTCTCCAACTGATGGGCATCCATTGATTTTCCAGAGTCTAGCCCCTACAAAAAGAGCTGCCACAAACATTTTGGCACTTTCAGATAGATCCTTTTCCCTTCTTTAGTATTTCTTTGGGATATAAGCCCAGTAGTAGCGCTGCTGCATCAAAGGGTATGCACAGTTTGATAACTTTTTGGGCATAGTTCCAAATTGCTCTCCAGAATGACTGGATTCTTTCACAATTCCACCAACAATGCATCAGTGTCTCAGTTTTCCCACATCCCCTCCAACATTCATCATTATTTGTTCCTGACATCTTAGCCAATCTGACAGGTGTGTAGTGGTATCTCAGAGGTGTTTTAATTTGCATTTCTCTGATCAGTAGTGATTTGGAACACTCTTTCATATGAGTGGATATAGTTCCAATTTCATCATCTGAGAATTGTCTGTTCATATCCTTTGACCATTTATCAATTGGAGAATGGTTTGATTTCTTATAAATTAGGGCCAGTTCTCTATATATTTTGGAAATGAGACCTTTATCAGAACCTTTAACGGTAAAAATACTTTCCCAATTTGTTACTTCCCTTCTAATCTTGTTTGCATTAGTTTTGTTTGTACAAAAGTTTTTAATTTGATTTAATCAAAATCCTCTATTTTGTGATCAATAATGATCTCTAGTTCTCCTTTGGTTATAAATTCCTTCTTCCTCCACAAGTCTGAGAGGTAAACTATCCTATGTTCCTCTTATCTATTTATGATCTCATTCTTTATTCCTAAATCATGGACCCATCTTGATCTTATCTTGGTATATGATGTTAAGTGTGGGTCCATATCTAATTTCTGCTATACTAATTTCCAGTTTTCCCAACAGTTTTTTTCAAAAAATGAATTCTTATCCCAAAAGTTGATCTTTTTCTTTTGCCATTAATTTAATTTCTTCACTAACTTCATTGTCCTTTTCTGAGTATGACCTAATTTTTCAATGTCTTCCCTAAACTGTTATTCCCAGAACTGTGTATAATACTCCAGATTTGGTCTAGTGTACCACTGGAGCTATCATTTTCTTATTCATGGAAATTATGCCTCTATGAATGAAAGCTAAAATCTGGTTAGCTTTTTTGATTCTTATGATTAGATTTTTAGGTCAGATTTAGGTTAGATTAGGTTAGTTTTTTTGATTATTATAAAACTTTCATTCAAAGTTTTAATCTCTTGACACTGTCTTGAAAGTACCATGCCACATTTTTCTATAAATTTTTTATGTATTTTTTTTCTTTTTTTTCCTGTAATTCAATTAGTTTTTCTTCATGTACTTAGATGACATGCTATTTGGTGCAGGCATATTATTCATATTATTTCATTATCTGTAGTGCCATTAAGCATAATGAAATTTCCTTGTTTATCCAAATCTATTTTTACCGTTACCATGTTTTTAAGGAAATTTGTCCAAGACAAAATAAATCCTCTTAGAATACTTCATTTTACCTCTATTTGAGTGTTTGTTTCAAGTGAATTTCTTATAAAGGAAACATATTATTGGCTTCTATTTTCTAATCCATTCTGTTACTCTTCTTTTTATGAGTGAGTTCACTTTATTTATATTCACATTTATGATCTCTAATTTTGTTTTCCTCTTTACCATATCTCCTTATAATTTTTTTTAATCTTTGACACCCATTCTTCTCTTTACAAAGAAGGCAGAGAGAAAAGGGATTGTGATCAAAATTAGTAATCAATAATTGGAGTGCTACCTCTTCTCTCTTCACTTAGACCCTGATTAGTGGTTCTCACAGTTTTTTATTCTCTCCTTTTTCCCTATTATCATTATAATTATCATATATAATAATTATAATATTATTAATCCTTCATAGTTGAATTTTATTTGTCTTATAGTTCTTATTGCCCCAATCCTATCCTTCCTCTTAAATCCTACTCCCCTTTTTCCTTATCCTTGATGATTTTCTGATTAAATTTAATGTATTTCTATATGAAACTCTTTATATGTATATATCCACTCAGGTGCTATTCAGTTCAGATAAAAGTTCATGAGGCTCTTGCTTTCTTCACCTGTACCTTCATGCTTGTATATTCTTTTTCCTGTATAACCCAATTACAAAAAATATTACATCTCTAATACTTTTTCCTCATTTCTTCACTAGTATGTTAGTTTTTCTATCTATATTCTTTTCTCTTTTAAGATCATACAAATAGGGGCAGCTAGATGGTGCAGTGGATAGAGCACTAGGCCTGGATTCAGGAGGACCTGAATTAAAATCTGGCCTCATACACTTAACACTTCTAGTTGTGTGACCCTAGGCAAGTCACTTAACCCCAATTGCCTCAACAAAAAAAAAAGAGATCAAACAAATATCTTTCTTTAGTTCCTCTGTCATTCTTGAAGTAGATGGGATTCTAATGGGTAAGTTATTTCTCTTCTTTTTATCAGAACCTGGTTAGTTACCATAGCAGGAGACAAGGGCAGGATAGTATCCTAGAAGATGAAGTTCTGGAGGGGGAGGGAGGGAAATTTAAACTTCCATCTTCTGTATTATATCAATAATCTATTAATAGATGTTCCTATTTGTACTCTCTCAATTATTCGATCTAGTTAATTATTTCTGGCTAGCATTTAAACTAGAATATTTAAAGTCCTTTGAAATTTGACAACACTCTATTTTTATAATCTCATCTAATAAACTGTCCTTCATAATGCTATACTCCAGTTAAATTGTATTTCTTGCATGCCCAAAATATGCTTTATGTTTTCCCGTGTCTATGCCTTTGTTTAAGCTATTCCTTATTCTTGCACTTTTCTTACTTACTTTTCTATTTATTGTGTTTCTGTGCTTTCTTTAAAACTGGAAATCAACTTTCTCTAGGCACACATTACTGGTCCTCTCCTGGATATCACATAGCATTTTGCATTTCTGGTATGCACTTATCATCTGTTACATTGTATCACCATTATTTGTTGTACTAGTTGGTAAGCTTTGTGATGGCAAGAATCATGTCTTTCTTAAATTTGGGATCTTCTCTAGTGCAAAGAAAGCATGGTAGATACTTATTATAATATATAAGTAGATGCTACCTAGAGGTCTAATACCCATTAGTTGTCCACTCTTGCTGTAACAACAAAAATGACAATTATAATAATTTGCATTTAAATAGTGCTTTCTTCTTTTGAAAACTTATTACCTCAATTTTTTCAAAGAATTGCCATTAGATATAAAATAAGTAGGGTAAGTTTTTTTATTCCATTTTACAGATGAGGAAAACCATAGAGAATCCAGACAGGCATTGATTGAGAAGACTCTAAAGTACAAATTAACTGATTTCTACCCGTCTAATTTTAACATGTTACTAAATAGCTGGATTATATATCATGCCAGCAGTAGAAGCATTAGCCTTGCTGATTCCAGGGTCCAGCTCCCGCCTATGTCTATATAAATGATTCAATTCAATAATAACTTTGGAGATAGAAGGGATTTTTGTGACCAGCTAGTCAAATTCCCTTATTTACAACTGAAGAAAATGGGACTAGAGAAATTAACTGACCTGGCCAGAGTCATATAGTGACAAAGTCAGAATTTGAACTATGTTCTTTCAGTTTCAAGGAGTTATTTGATTACTATTAAGGATTTGGCTCTTCTCAACAATGTGGTGATTCAAGGCAATTCCAATGGATTTGAGATGAAAAATGCCAATCCTGTTCAGAGAGAGAATATGGAGGCAAAATGTGGATCAAAGTAAAGTATTTTCACCTCTTTCATTTTTGTTTTCTTTCTTGTGATCCCTCCCCTCCCCCCGTTTTGGTCTGATTTTTCTTGAACTACAAAACAAATATGGAAATGTGTTTAAAAGAATTGTACATGTGGGGGGAGTTAAGGGAAGGAGGTAGAAAAATTTAGACCATAAGGTCTTACAACAATGAACATTGAAAATTATCTTTTTATTTGAAAAAATAAAATACTATTGGAAAAAAGGAAAGAAATAAAAACACAATAGAACATTTTAAAAAGAAGTTATTTGATGGAATTAAATGGGAAGAAAAATTTAACTCAATCCAACAAATATTTGATGTTTTTTCTTCTTTCTTTTTTCTCAGTAGTGTCAAACTCAAATAGAAACTAATCCTAATTGTCATCTTTTGACTTGGAAAACCACAAATGAACATTATCTAGGTTGTATTTTTTTTTTAATTTTGTTAAACATTTCCTCAATTGCATTTGAATCTGTTTTAGGTTGTACTAAAGTTTTACTGCCTTTTAGCTGCAAGTTTAATACATACTAACTGATACCAGATCATTGATTTAACTGTATTTTACACTTTTAAAACCAATTGTATTGTTGATCCTATATGTGAGAAAATGCCTTTTTAACATTCTGTACCCACCTCCTTTTTTAAAAATTTTTTTAAAGTTATTAACCTCATCTGTCTTCCAGATAGACCTTGGGGTTGTTTTTTATTAGAGAAAAATGAATATGAGAGAATTTGTGGTTAAGACTGAAGTTTAGTTTTAAGATTCTATTTTTCCCCCCATTTACAGGCAGCTAGGCCATATGTTGATACTGGGCCAGAGAAAAGAAGGTTTATCTTTCTGAATTCAAATCTAGCCTCAGACACTAGCTATGTGACCCTGGACAAATCACTTAATCCTGTTTGCCTCAGTTTCTTCTTCTATAAAATGAACTGGAGAAGGAAATGGCAAATCATTCCAGTATCTTTGCCAAGAAAACCCCAAATGAAGTCATAAAGAGTCAGACATAACTGAACAGCAGCAACTACAAAATCTACTTTTTCAACTAGATTTATATATGTTCTCCTTTCCCATTAGCAACTCATTCATAAAAATTCAGTGTTTAGAAATCATGTAGTCTAATTCCTTTATTTTATAGGCAAGGAAGCATCTAACTAATTAGTGGCAGAATAAGAGACTAGGACTCAGGTCTATTGACTCCTCAGTTCAGTGTTTTTAGACTGCTTTAGTCTGCAGCTGTTGACTATTTTCCCATTCACTTAACTATTCTCTTATTCTGCTTCAGTTTCTGCAGTTGTGTCTTGGTTGGTTGACTATTTACATAGACTTTGGTCACTGCATCATTCCCTGCCCTTCTTGTGTTAATATACTCTTTCTGCTGCATATCTGGTCAATGACTCATTGAGCTCAGGTACTAACATTCCATGGATTTCCTGCTTCTCCAAGCTTTAGTATTCCATCTGGTATTAGTCTTTTGTCATCCATAGTCTGGAATGACAAAATATTCTTTAGTCTTTTACTTTTCTTCCTTCTTTAGTCTAATGATTTAGGGTATCCCTAGTAAGGACTAGTTTAGTTTGTTTAGATTATAAACTTCTTACAATCAAGGACAATATTTTTCCAGACTCTATAAATCTTCATGGTGTCCATTATAGACATACTAAATGTACAGCTTGCTGCTAAGTTGAATGAAGGATTGAATGAAGGAATGAGTGACTTTTATGAGTTAACAAACATGCAAGTATCAGCAGATATGAGAATAGTTTAGTTTCTGTGTTTTTTGAGTTGCCATTATTAATGATTTACCTTTTCTCTATCTTGGAGGCAAATTTGACTCCCAAAGTGCTCCATATCCTAATACATTTAGAATGCTTTACACTTCATGGACATACCATATTTTTCATCATCACAGGGGAGATTAGGCCTGTGATATATGAGGCCACACATAGGGATATGTGTTATATTAATTAAAGTTTCAATTAATGGAAGCCTGGGAGATATGGTCAGAGAGCGTCCATGGCTCATTTCCAGTCTTCCTGAATCTCTCCCCATTAATTGGACAATACAGTAATTAGTATTTTGTTTTCCCTAGGGTCTTCCAGTTGGTCTTGAAATGATATGAATTCAGATTTAGCCAATATTTGGACCAGTGAAGTTGTGATTGCTACCAGAGTAGTGTTTAAATCATTTTAAGAAATGGATTTGCCCAAGAACTGGAGCAATTTGCTTACACCTCTAAATCTGGTCAGCTACCAAGTTGCCCTTTCTAGAACTTCAAGCTGGATCTTGGATACAGTACTGTATAACTCCTCCCTGCTTATCTAATCATGACCCAACTTGCTGACCACACCTTTGTCAGCCCTCAGGATCAAGGACTCAGTTCACTTATCCTCAACTGGACTTCACCTCTGTTCACCCCAGACTTGACTTATACTCTCTTTACTCTTAGCTTAGATCTACCTTCCCTGGCTCTCACTCCTAAAGCTGATCTGCCATCCTTCACAGCCATCTGACTTTTCATTGTCCTGCTGAATTCTAGGTACCTGTTGCCTGAGTATATCCTTTTTTCCTCCACCAACAATCCTAATATTCAAATAATCCAACTCAGTCTATTCCATTCCAAGATTCCTTCTAGGAGAATGGATTTTAATATCGAAGAGATGTTAAATGTTAGCTAGTTCATTCTCCTCATTTTAAAGATGAGGACATTAAAGCCTTGTCAGGTAAAAATAACTTGACCAAAATCACATAGCTAAGTGGTTGAATTGGGATTCACACTCAAACTAATACTTTCTCAATTTCATTGTCCCAATCTACCCTGAATGATACAGTGATCTCTGTCCTAAAATAGGTAGTTTAAGATAAACTCTGGGTGGTGTCAAATCAACATTTTCTCTACATTAGAAAGACTCTCTTGCCTCTCCCTCAATCCCCACCATACACCCATATTCTCCAGTGGAGCAAAATATAGGTGTACCATGTACCTCACCTTCAGTCTGCCCATTATAGCTTAGAGAGAGATGCAGAGAGATGCTTGAATGTACAAATTCCAGTCTTTGAGTTTTGAAGGGGGTCACTTTTTTAAAAAAGTAGTTCACTTCCTTTTCATTTATTTAGTTGGCCATTTATTTAAAAGAGGTTTGAATTAAAATATTTATTCATATAATTTTAGGAGAAAAAGTATCTTGGGAAAGAGAGGGATGCTAGATTCTAAAGTCAGTCAGTAAAATGAAGATCTCATATATTCAAAATTACCTTTGAAAATTACTTTAATTTCTCACAAAGTACCATATAGTAGCTTTACAGATATAGCTGGAAAAAGTATTAAATTTTCTTTAAAAGAAGACAACCTGTAGCAAAGACCAATTGGACCTGAGATGGCTTGCTAGGAAAATAATTGAATATAAATTTTATTTTTCACAATAGTCAGCTAAACCATTGAAAGACATCTGAACTTCTATTCATATAGTAGAAAACAAACTTAACTAAAGTGTTCTCCAGCAGGAATACTGATGACTGGGAGAAATATATTTCACGGGGCTTCACAGTTAAATGTTGATTAGATTAAAGAGTGATCACACCACTCTATAAATGTTACTTCTTTCTGCTTCTGTAGGCTCTACATGTATAATCAGAATGAATGACTGTCTGTGGACTTAATGAAGTGGGGATTTTTCTATTTCACCATGCTGCCATATGCTCTATTATGGGATGCTTGGGACTTCATTGAGTAATAGCAGATTCAGATCTCCCATTTCACTCTGTGATATAAAATCATCAAGTAGAATAGCAAATGAGGTGTTAACTCCATTTAAATAGTAAACTCTTATTTTTTCTTTTGTTTCTGTGCAGAACTTCTAGTTGAATTTGAGTTGAATATGCATTTAATATGACTCCATTATGTTTAATGTATAAAATCAAAGTTTATTTGTGTAATAACAAAATGATGAATAATACTATGATAAAAGGTCATTTAAAAAGATCAGTTGATCAACCAGCAAGTATCAATTAAGTACTTATTTGAATGCATCACTTTTCTTTCTTATTTCTCTTTCTCTCTTTCTTTCTTTCTTTCTTTCTTTCTTTCTTTCTTTCTTTCTTTCTTTCTTTCTTTCTCTCTCTCTTTCTTCCTTCATTTCCTTTTTCTCTATCTTTTTTTCCTTCTTCCCTTCTTTCCTTTATTCATTTGATTATTTGTTTCTTCCTTCCTTCCTGTCCTTCATAACTATTACTTTCCAAGGATTATTTCATCTAAAGAATACTCCTTTGCAAATAAAAATATTTATGCAAAAATGCCACTTAAAACAATCCATTTCTGACAATGTGCCTCCTTCCATACCTATAGTGTCCCATCTCTGAGAAGAAGGCACTTTTTGATATTTGAAATCCAGATTGGGTATTGCATTGATTAGGGTTTCAATTTCTTTCAAAATTATTATTCTTTTCATTGTTGTGGTCAGTATATAAATGGTTCTCTTGCATTTGTTCATTTTGGTCTATATTAATTCAAAGAAACTGACCCCAAAAAAAGACTACTTTTAAAAAGCTTTTTAAAATTTTGAACTTACATAAAAATGACCGTGTCTGTACACACAGCAGAACATAAAAATAATTGTATATGAAACTGTAGCTTTCAGTTTTATACCCCTTGCTTTTTTTAAAGCATTTAATAAATTCCACTTTTTAGTTTCAAAACTGTCTTTTTTGTCTGTGTTTTCTTTTGATTTTCCTACTGTTCTCTTCTTTTCATTAAAAAAGCAGTTTAATGACCTTTCCCCCCCCAGAATCCATAGTGCTAACTCTACCCTTTCTCCCAGGATTCACCCTTTCCAATTAAAAACAGAAGAAAAAGAAAAGCAAAATCTTTCTAACAGATAAACATAGTCAAGCAAAAAACACATAATGATTATGACCAAAAAAAATGTGTCTCTTCTGTGCTTTACTTCTTTGTCAGAAGGTCCTCTGGAGTCACAGTTAATCATTACATTGATCATAAGTTGATAAAGTTCCTAAGTTGAAAAAATCTAATTCTGTTCACAGGACAGAACTAAGTTCTGGACTGTCTTTGAAACCAGAATTGGTAGGACAAATAGTTTCCACTTGAAGCAAAAATATTTCAATATTTCAATGATCTAAGATTTCATTTCTATAAGTGTTCATTCTACCAATGCAGATCATAGACCCTTCCAAAGCTTGCTTGGAAGATAGATAAGAAATCACTGGAGTCAAAAAATTTGATCACCTGGTAATCAATCCTGTGATGAACCCCTTTAAACTTTGCTAGGCTGGTTCTCAGAACACAGTCTGTCAGTAGGCCTTTATGTGAAAAATTTCCAGCTTCATTGTAACTTACAGAGTTTGCACTCTACTGATATTGCTTTTCAGATCTGAGTTGCCTTCTTGTTAAAATGTAACATTGGAGGAGATTGATGGAAAATGAAGTGAGATCAGATGCATCCCCATCATATAAACACACATAAATACGTATATATGAACTATGATTAAATTTCCACTTTTCACATATGTTTTGCAGATTTCTTTTCTATGAAAGATTTATGATATTGAAGTAGACAGCTTCTGGTACAGGGATCTTTTTTTACTAGTCCTGATCAGTATTTTCCCTTGACTTGTTTCAGAGACTGCCTGGAGCACTGTAAGGTTAAGTGATTTGCCTATGGTTACATAGCCGGTATACAGAGATACAGATCTTGAAGGCAGGTCTTTTTGATTTCAAGATTAGCTCTCTATCTTCTATGTCATACTGCTTTACACACAATAGAGATAAATAAATGCTCATCAAATGAAATCTAATTGAATTTAGGAACATATCTATTTTGCAAAACCAGATAGATTTGAGTTTAGGGACATTACCATGGAGATACAAGTACATCAAGCCCTTTGGAAAGGAGGTGACAGAAAGCTTAGCCACACCCTTGCCAATATCAACTCTTCCCTTGTAGTGTACTACTTTGGCTCATTTCCAGTAAAAGGAGAAAAAAAGGTTGGAAATTCCTAGGAGATAAATTGAATGATCATCTTGGCAATCAATAGTCTTTCTTTGGGCAAATCCACATTCTTCAGTGGGGGCTAATAGCAACCTAGGTCTATTTCTTTTTCAGCAAGAGATATCTTTTTTATGATGAATTCATTTTTCAGTAAGAGACATACAGCTATTGTATTGTAAAACTAGACAAGGATTCCATTAGATCTTGTAATGGGAGACATTGGTCTATTGAGGTAAAGGTAAAATGATTCACCAAAGTTACGTAATGCTTATTTAGTGGTAGAGTGTCCCTGTTTGGACTGGAGTCAGGAAGACCTGAATTGGCTCTTAGATACTCACTAGGCTCTTTGACCCTGGCAAGTTTATCTCAGTTTCTTTAACAGGAAAATGGGAATAATAATAGCACCTATCTTATAGGGTTGTTGTGAGAGTCCAGTGAGATGATTTTTATAAAGTGCTTGGCCTGCCTACATTATAGGTATTTAATAAATATTTATTCCATTCCTCTCCCACTTCCTCTAACACTTAGTGTACTTTATTTATTTATTTTCCCCCCTGAGGCTGGGGTTAAGTGACTTGCCCAGAGTCACACAGCTAGGAAGTGTAAAGTGTCTGAGGTCATATTTGAACTCGGGTCCTCCTGAATTCAAGGCTGGCGCTCTATCCACTGCGCCACCTAGCTGCCCTGCTTTGTGTACTTTATACTGTTCTCCAGTGACCAATATTAGTCCATTGACTTTTGTCTTTCCTGACTTCTTTTTATACTTCCCAGGCAACCCCACATCATGTCAATATTGTTATTGTAACTATCACCTTCCCCTCCTCCCCTTGTGAACTTTAGACTGCACCTCTGGCACTACCCTGTGCTCTGGTAGGTGTGCTTTCAGCTTATCTTGCCCTGAACTTGGCCTCCAAACCACTTTTTCCATGCTCACATCAGGTTGCTGGGAATAGCTGCTGACATTTGGGCTTCTCTGGTACCCTATTTTCTAGTTCCTTTATTATATGTTATCTTCCAACTTATATTTGTAAAATTGAAAAAAAACTTTTTTAAGTTTGTCATTTTCTTCTCATTTTTTTACAGATGATAAATTGAGGCAAACAGAATTAAATTACTTGCTCAGGGTCATGTATCCTGTAGTAAGCATTTAATATATTCTCTACTATATCTATCTATCTATATATCGATGTATCTATCATCTATGATTTGTCCTACTATTTACCCTTGATTGATAAAAAATAATCACAGTAACTTCCATTTTGAGAGAATTTTACAGTTTACAAGCATGTTTACATCTATTATCTCTCTTTATCTTTACAACAGTCTTGTGAATTAAAGGGACAGACAGTGCCAATCATTTTCACTTTACATATGAGCAAGGAAGTTCAGAGAATTTGAGTGACTTACCCAAGATCATATAGATTATAAATATCAGAGGTATAATCATAAGCCAAGTCTTCTAGTTTACAAGAATTTTTGTCACAGTCACTTCTGAAGACATATTGTTTTGTATTGAATACTGGTAATTTCATTTGTGTCAAATTTGTCTCCTTATTTAAAAATATAAATTTCTGGAAGACAGGAATTAGGTCTGCTTTAGCCCTATAGTTTCTACCACATGACAAAAAATATTTTGACACATTATCCATTTAGAATTAGGAGACACCTTCCATGTCTTCTTGCCCAGGCAATCTCACTTTACAGATGAAGGAACTGAGACTCAAAAAATTTAAGTTCAATTTAAGAAACATTTACTGTGAGCCTACTAAATATCAGGCACTACGCTAGTGGAGATGCCAAAAGAGTCAAAAGCTCTCAAGAAGCTCACAATCTAAGTAAATTGCCATGTGATGGATCATAAATGACAGCTAAAATTCAAATCCAGTTCCTGTTTAACACTGGACAAGTTATTCAAGCTTTCTGGGCTACATTTTCATTATCTGCAAGATGAGATAAAGAGTAGCAACATGGCATAGTGGATAAGGGCTTGGATCTGGAGTCAAGATATTTCTGCATGCAAATCCTATCTCAGATATTTATTAAATTTGTTAGAGCAAATCACTCTCTGGGTCTGTTTCCTTATCTGCACATGAAAGGTAAAATATAACAACTATTCCTCCCATTTGGTGTTTAAAGCTCTTCAAAAATCTGTCCACCCCCATCTTTCCTGTCTTACAGCTTATATATCCTCTCTCCCCCAACACACACACACATACTCTTTGAACCAGTGACACTGACTTTCCTTTTTCTCCAACAAGAAACTCCATTTCCCATGAGCGTATTTTCATTGAATGTCTCCTATATCTAGATGTCCTCTGTCCTCCTGATGTCTCTAACTTTCTTCAAGTTCCAGCTAAAATTCCATCTTCTTTAAAAAGCCTTTTCTGTCCCCTCTTCATGCTAATACTTTTTCTCTGCTGATTATTTCTAGTTTATCTTATGTAGTTATCCCTTCTCCAATGTGACTTTCCCCATTGTGGTTTTAATATATTGAGCATTTAATATATATTTAATAATATAATAAATGAAATTTTTGGGGGGAAAGTTTTACAGAGGTCACAGATGACATGTGAAGGTCAACAGACAACACAGAGTCTGTGACCAAATATTTAACCCAAATTTTACTATATGGTATTGTAAATACCCCATAAAAGAAAAAGAAAAAAATCAGATTTCTTCTCTAGTATAACGGGAAAGCCAAAATTTTTTGTTTTCCAGATCATGGGGACATCATGCCCCAAATTTCTTCAATGTGGAAGAGCTAACTGAATATACTTTTTTGCACATAGTTGCTTACACATATCTGCCCCACTAATTAGACTATAAGTAGGAAATTTCTTTGTATTCCCAGACCTTACTTAGCATGATGTCTGGCATATCATAGATGTTTAATAAATGCTTGTTGACAGATTTGCCTTTTATTGTCTCTCTCAGCTCTAAATCTCCATTTCTATGATCCTTTGACTCAGAATTAACATTTTCCCCACTTCATCATACTGCTATAGATACACGATATTATCAATATAAGCTGGCCCTTAATTACCTTAAATTGAAACCTCTTTTTTTTGTTTTGTTTTGTTTTTTGATAATCACAGGAGTATAGATTCTCTGCATAGATTTTAAGTAACTTAGCAGTCATTTGGTACAATCTTCTCATGTTATAGAGGAAGCCAATGAAGCTTAGAGAAGTTAGATATTTGCCCAAGGTCATTTAAATAGTCAGTTGCAGAACTGGCATTATTTCCATTGTCTCCCCTCTTTCCTTCTCTTTGCCTGCACACACACACATACACACACATACAGACACACACACACACAGGAGGAAGCATTCCTCTGGGTCTTTTAAAGTTTTGTGGATATTCAAGTTGCTATCTGCTATTCCTTCATATCCCAACATAAATGGACTTTCTTTTCTACTTATTTATATCTTTGGTGGTAACAGGTGCTTAATAAAGTTATGGTTAATTTACCCCATGTTAAATTACTGTTTATAAGTATGATAACTTTTAGTATATAATGTATTAATTTATAATATAACTTTTCTTTAGTTTCTGGCATGAATTTATGATATTTAAAAATAATAAATTGTAATAGTCCATAAAGCACAGACAAACAGCTTAAAATCCTATACCTCCCAGTTGGGGGGGGAGGGGAACTCTTCTGTGAAACTAAACTAGTCAGGGCAGCAGAAGCAAAATGGAGTGAGCTGAGAGGTCAGTTTTATTCTGTAAAGGGCAGCATTGGGAGGACTTTATCCTATAAGCTATAACACATGCAGAGTAACTGTCAAATCATCCCAGAAAGGAATCTCTTCCATAGCATATATGATAGTGGTGCTCCATTTCCTTTCTAAAAAGGGTTCACTATAGGATCTTTCAATGATAAGTTTCCTTGTCACATATAGTATGATCAAATTTGCACCTTGCACACGTACTTTTTTCCCTTATTTTTTCTTATTATAGTTTTTGTTTACCAGATATATGCATGGGTAATTTTACAGCATTGACAATTGCCAAACCTTTTCCCCTCCTTCCCCCCACCCTCTCCCCCAGATGGCAGATTGACCAATACATGTTAAATAGCACATGCATTTTTACACATTTCTTTTTTGTCATGATCTGATTTCACTGGTGTAGATACCTATAGTGTAACTTTGTTGGAATATCTTTAGTGAAAGGGAACTCACTGTCCTCTAGGGCATTCCATTCTACTTTAGAATAGATTTAAAGTTCTTCCCTTATTATCAGAATGAAATCTGACTTTGCAATTTTGTTGCATTGCCCATTGTTCCTGGTTCTAGCCACTGTGTCTATGGAGAGTAAATCTAATATGTTCTGATAGTCCTTCAAACACTTAGTTACAGTTTTCAGATTCTCTCTAAGTCTTCTGGCTAATTCCCATTTCTTCAACCAAGTCTCATTTAGTATGATGTAAAGAGCTTTTGATAATCTTTTATATACTTTTCTGCTTAAGTCACTCTCTAATTGTTTGAACTACATGACATCAAATAAGATATTCAATTTTTTTTCTTCACCAAATTGATCAAAAATAAGTCAAAATCAAATGTTGGAGGGGATGTGGGAAAACTGGAACGCTGATACACTGTTGGTGGAACTGTGAATGGACGCAACCATTCTGGAGAGCAATTTGGAACTATGCTCAAAAAGTTGTCAAACTGTGCATACCCTTTGACCCAGCAGTGTTTCTACTGGGCTTATATCCCAAAGGGATCTTAAAGGAGAGAAAGGGACCCACATGTGCAAAAATGTTTGTGGCAGCCCTCTTTGTAGTGGCTAGATACTGGAAACTGAGTGGATGCCCATCAATTGGAGAATGGCTGAATAAGTTATGGTATATGCATGCTATGGAATCTATTGTTCTGTAAGAAACGACCAATAGGAAGATTCCAGAGAGGCCTGGAGAGACTTAAATGAACTGATGCTGAGTGAAATGAATAGAACCAGAAGATCATTATACATGGCAACAACAAGACTATATGATGATCAGTTCTGATGGACGGGATTCTCTTCAACAGTGAGATGATTCAAACCAGTTCTAATTGTTCAGTGATGAAGAGAGCCATGTATACCTAGAGAGAGGACTGTGGGAACTGAGTGGGGAGTACAATAAAGCATTTTGCTTTTTCTGCTGATGTTTGTTTGCATTTTGTTTTCTTTCTCAAGGGTCCTGATTTTTCTTGTGCAGCAAGATAACTGTATAAATATAGATGTTGGATTTAATTAATTAATTAATTAACCTGATTTTTCTTGTGCAGCAAGATAATTGTATAAATATAGATGTTGGATTTAATTAATTAATTAATTAAATTAATTTTTACAAAAATTTTATGCATAGATAATTTTCTAGCACTGACAATTGCAAAACCTTTTGTTTCAACTTTTCCCCTTCTTCCCCCCCACCCCTTCCCCCAGATGGCAGGTTGACGAATACATGTTAAATATGTTAAAGTATAAGTTAAATACAATATGTGTATACATGTATAAACAGTTATTTTGCTGTACAAAAAGAATTGGACTTTGAAACAGTGTAAATTAGCCTGTGAAGGAAATAAAAAAATGTAGGCAGACAAAAATATAGGGATTGGGAATTCTATGTAGTGATTCATAATCAACTCCCAGACTTCTTTCGCTGGGTGTAGCTGGTTCAGTTCATTACTGCTCTGTCGGAGCTGATTTGGTTCATCTCATTGTTGAAGAGAGCCACGTCCATCATAATTGATCATCATATAATATTGTTGTTGAAGTATATAATGATCTCCTGGTCCTGCAAATTTCACTCAGCATCAGTTCATTTAAGTTTCTCCAGGTCTTTCTGAAATCATCCTGTTGGTCATTTCTTACAGAACAATAATATCCCAAAATATTCATATACCACAATTTATTCAACCATTCTCCAATTGATGGGCATTCATTCATTTTCCAGTTTCTGGCCACTACAAAGAGGGCTGCCACAAACATTCTTGTACATACAGGTCCCTTTCCCTTCTTTAAAATCTCTTTGGGATATAAACCCAGTAGTAATTCTGCTGGATCAAAGGGTATTCACAGTTTGATAACTCTTTGAACATAGTTCCAAATTGCTCTCCAGAATGACTGGATGTATTTACAATTCCACCAACAATGTATCAGTGTCCCAATTCTTCCACTTCCCCTCCAACATTCTGCATTATCTTTCCCTGTCATTCTAGTCAATTTGACAGGTATGTAGTAATATCTCAGAGTTGTCTTAATTTGCATTTCTTTGGTCAATAATGACTTGGAGCATCTTTTCAAATGGCTAGAAATAGTTTTAATTTCTTCATCTGAGAATTGTCTGTTCATATCTTTTGACCATTTATCAATTGGAGAATGGTTTGATTTCTTATAAATTAGAGTCAATTCTCTATATATTTTAGAAATGAGGCCTTTATCAGAACCTTTGACTGTAAAAATGTTTTTCCAGTTTATTACTTCCCTTCTAATCTTGTCTGCATTAGTTTTGTTTGTACAAAACCTTTTTAATTTGATATAATCAAATTTTTCCAATTTGCGATCAATAATGACCTCTAGTTCTTCTTTGGTCATAAATTCCTTCCTTTTCCACAGGTTTGAGAGGTAAACTATCCTATGCTCTTCTAATTTATTTATAATCTCATTCTTTATGCTTAGGTCATGAACCCATTTTGACTTGATCTTGGTGTATGGTGTTAAGTGTGGGTCAATGCCTAGTTTCTGCCATATTAATTTCCAATTTTCCCAGCAATTTTTGTCAAACAGTGAGTTCTTATCCCAAAAGCTGGGGTCTTTGGGTTTGTCAAATACTAGATTATTGAAATTATTGGCTGTTTTTTCCTTTGAACCTAACCTATTCCATTGATCAACTAGTCTATTTCTTAACCAATACCAAATGGTTTTGGTAACCACTGCTTTATAATATAATTTTAGATCTGGTACAGCTAGGCCACCTTCAGTTGATTTTTTTTCCCCATTAATTCCCTTGAAATTCTTGACCTTTTGTTTTTCCATATAAACTTTGTTGTTATTTTTTCTAGGTCATTAAAATAGTTTTTTTGAATCCTGATTGGTGTAGCGCTAAATAAATAGATTAGTTTAGGTAGTATTGTCATCTTTATTATATTTGCTCACCCAATCCAAGAGCATTTAATATTTTTCCAATTGGTTAGATCTGACTTTATTTGTGTGGAAAGTTTTTTGTAGTTTTGCTCATATAGTTTCTGATTTTCCCTTGGCAGATAAATTCCTAAATATTTTATACTACTAGTAGTTACTTTAAGTGAAATTTCTCTTTGTAGCTCTAACTGTTGGATTTTGTTAGTGATATATAAGATGATTATTTGGGTTTAATTTGTATCCTGCAACTGTGCTAAAGGTGTAGATTATTTCTAGTAGCTTTTTAGTATAATCTCAGGGGTTCTCTAAGTATACCATCATACCATCTGCAAAGAGTTAGATGTTGGATTTAACATATATTTATAACATATTTAACATCTATTAGATTACCTGCCATCTAGGGGAGGGGATGGGGGGAAGGAGGGAAAAATTTGGAATAGAAAGTTTTGTAAGGGCCAATGCTGAAAAATTACCCATGCATATATTTTGTAAATAAAAAACTTTAATAACATTAAAAAAAAACAGGGAAGAAAAAAAAAGTCAAAATACCATGAAAGTTAAAGTGTAGAAGGAGATAATACAGCATGCACTGCAATTCAACTATATGCAGGCAAATCGTTGGGCCAGTAATTATTAGTCTTTTGGAGAGAAAGCACCCTTTGGTTGGATGATTCTGACCCTCCTCCTTGCCTTTCTTTTGAAAATGTTGCATGACACATCTTTATTATAAAATCACAATGAATTTGGATTCATTTTGCTTTGAATGTGTTGCAAGAATTTCATGCTCAGGGTAATCATGTTGAGGGTGTAAATAATGAAAGAAAACATGAAATTATTGCAGTAAACTTTTTCCAAATGGGGACCCCTACCTCTTCCTGATCAATCAACAAACATTTATTAAACAACTACTGTGTACCAGTGCTGGGAATAGAAAACCAAGGAATCAAGCAATCCTGATTCTGAAGGAACTCAAATATTTTTTTAGAGGAAGACAGCATCCAATTCAATCCAATAAATATTTATAAAGTACCTTTTATGTGCCAGGTATTGTGCTTAGTGCTGGAGATATAATTAATAAAAAGTGTTCTCAAGGAGTTTACAATTTAATGGGGGAAAACAACACATAAAAGGATGTGGGAAAACAGGGAAAACTGGCAAATACCAGCGAGTAAATGATACGGGGGACTCTTATTCTGTGAAGCTAAACCAGGCACGGGGGCAGAAGCAAAATGGAGTAAGCTGAGAGGTCAGTTTCTGCACTCTGTAAAGGGCAGCATTAGAAGACTTCAGCACCTCACAATCTAGTCCTCCAATTAGAAGGAAGAGGAAGCTGAAGGAAATGGTAGCCATTAAGATCATTATGGTGATGAGTTAACATGTGGTGAGCTTATCCTAGGAAGAGACACTTCTTCTGTGGAGTTGAAACAAGGCAGAGCAGCAGATGCAGAATGGAATGAATCACTAATCAAACTGTTTGTACTATTTGATGTCAAACAAGATATTTGATTTTTTTTTTTCACCAGACTAATCCAGAACAAACCAAATACTATCCATGTTCTGGAATGGAGGGTGGCAGCATAGCATATATTATATAGCCATGTGTGTAATATGTATGCATGTATGTAATAAATACAAAACACATACAAAATACATACAAAGAATAAATATGAACAGAATAAATATTAAAAATAAATAAAATCATTCATTAGCCAAATCTTATCAATTGTATTGGTACCAACTCTCTTTTATGAACTTTCAGTTTCTCTACTTCATTCTAGACCATTTACTATCTCTTTGAATTATAGTCTCAACTCTGTTCATACTCTCCCACAATTCACCTTCAACTCTTAACCCAGAGCAACACTTTTGATGAGGTCTTGCTTTGTATGAAATCAGAAAGGGACTTTACTGGTCCTCTCCCCTCAAAAATGAACAAACTGAGACCCTGGGGTTTAAACAATTTATACAAGGTCACACAGATAGTTTGAATCAGAGCTGGGATTCAAGTTTGGAACTCTTGATTCTAGAGACAGTATCTTTTCTGAAGAAAAGTTGAAGTATTTTAATGATTGAGGAAGTTTGAGAAACATCCAGCTATCAAAGTAGAATGGCCTAAGATTGAGTTCTGATAAACTATTTACTCATACTGAGTCTCATTTTTTCCTGGATCTTACTGATCTCACAGAGTTGGAAATAATAAGCCAAATAATTGATTTGAAGCAAGTCCAGGTTGATTGGAAATCATGTCAATATGAAAAGGTAATTTTGAATGGGAAGAGAAAACATAAGAAGATACCCCCTTATCTCTAGCTCTGCTTCTTCACAGTGGCTGAGCATGCCTTTTCCTCCCCCTCTGGGCAGTAAGCTCCAAGTACATTATTTTAGTGCTTCTGCATGTCTCTGAAGGTATGGGGTCAAAAGCCTGCCCTAACCAAATATCTGAGCTTGGGTTACAGCTTCCAGGGTATATTATGTTACTCTTTTGTTTAATTTGCATTCTGCTGAGGCAGCATCACTTGTCTCAGAATGTGAAATAATTTTACATAAGAAAACATGGAGCTAATTAAAAGATATTATGAAATTTCTCCAAAGTAGGAAAGCATGACTATTCTAGGGTTCATGCTGGATTCTGTTTCAAATTCTGAAAGACTGAGAAATCCCCCAAATTAGGAGCCCATTCGTCCTCTTTCTTCCAATCTTTTCTTCTCTTTAGATCTTTATCTATATTTATCTACTGAACCCAGACGGCTCTAGAGGAGATGAGATAGGTGACCTCTTACAGGTCTCCTTCACTTAAATCCAATTCAGTTGTACATCATGGCATCACCTCCCTGATGTCATGGTCTTCTTCAAGAAGGAAGGACAAAACAACAACCTCTGTGACTAGGACCAAATAATATAACTTCCTAACATGACTTTCTTCTCTCTCCCTCCCTCTCTTCCTTTCTTCATTCTTTCCCTCCTTCTCTCTCTCCCTCCTGCTTTCCTTCCCTTTTGTCTTCTCTTCCCTTTCCTTTCCTTCTTCTCCTCTCTTCCTTTTCTTCCTCCATTTCTCCTCTCTTCCTTTTCTCCCTTCCTCTCTCCTCCTTCCTTCCTTCCTTCTTTTTCTTTCTTTCCTTTCTTGGCTAGATTTCTTTCCTAAAGATCATGCTTTAAAACCCAAAAGGAATAACACTTGTTTTTGTTTTGGGTCAGAAACCTTGGCTTAAAAAGGCCAAGATTTCTTACTGCATCCTGAGCCATCTCCAATCATTATAATCTATATCTAGCCATTGGAACTGGATGGCTCCATAGGAGAAAATGAGGCTAGGGACTTTACACAGCCCTGCCTCATTTAAATCCAATTCGCTTGTATGTCATGACATCACCTCCCAGATATCATGGTCATCTTCTTGAACTCATTCTACCCTTTACTTGTTTTTCCTTCAAGTACTGATGGATCTCACTTTCCTCTGGAACAATCTGGATCCAGTGGTGTTCCACAGGCTTATAGTAGGTTATAAACTCTCTGTGAGCAGGGACTATGTCTCATCTATTTTTATCTCTTCCTCAGTGAAAGTACTTAACTGCTAAATAAACAACTGACAATTGCTAGTGTTTTTGCCATCTTCAGTTTACAAAACAGTCTTTACAACAGTCCTGTGAGTTTAGCCCTGCAAATATTGACATTTCCTCATTTTGCAGATGAAAAAAAATGAGACGCAGAGAAGTTGAGTCCTGTCAAGGTTTTCTCCTACAACTAATAAGAGTCAGAGTTTGCACTGAAATTCTGGTCTTATGATTCCAAAAATAGTATTCTTACTAATATATTTTAAATGAATGATCTTTCTTCTCTGACCCAGAGAAAATATGATATGATCAAGTTAGAAGCTTAAATATTGTCATGAAAGAAACTGGCTTAGAGAAGATAACAATATGTTACCTGGACTTTGTAAGTGCCTAAATATTTTAACCATTAATTTTGATTTTCAAAACTTGTCTCTTAGATTAGTGCCCAAATTCCTTATAAGGCTGCTAATGTCATCTCATTCATTACATAAACAGATAAATTGTATTAAGCAGCTTCTGGAAATCAAATTTGTAAAAAGGGTAATGGGAATTATTTGGCAAAAGAAGGAATTATTTAATTTAAAATGTGATAATGATAAATTTCTTGGAAATAATACTATAGAAAGACAGAATCAAATCATTGCTTTGGAAAAGAAGACGCTTTTTAAACTGTTTTTTTTTTTTGTTTTTTTGAGGGACGTTGAAAGATTATCCTGTTTAAAATTATTTCATCTGCTGACTTAAGGGATGAATATGAATTTCAAAAATAACAAAAAATTTATACATTTCCCTGGAAAGTTGATCTGTTTAGAGTAACTACTTGGTGTTAGGATGTGGCTAAAAGGCAAAACTAGAGTATAGGAGAGGTAGTGTATTAAGCAATATGCATTTTTTTTTTTTTTGAGGCTGGGGTTAAGTGACTTGTCCAGGGTCACACAGCTAGGAAGTGTTAAGTGTCTGAGACCACATATGAACTCCATTCCTCCTGAATTCAAGGCTGTTTCTCTATACACTGCGCCACCTAGCTGCCCCAGCCATATATACTCTTAAGAATTTAATCAAGAATTCTTTTCTTAGTTGGTAATAGTTGCAAAGAACTGGAAGATTTTCAAGAAAGGGAGAAGTATTGGGGACAATACAGAGAATAGTGCACTGTTCAGAAGTATAATCTGACTAGCACAAATTGCTGGAAAATAGCTACTCCTACCTTCTTATTTTAGAGATGGAAAAATTGAGATGTAGGGAGAGAGTAATTTACCCAAAGCTATTCAACTAATTAATAACAGGACCAGAACCTTAATCCTGGTCTCCTCAATCCCAGTGCAGTGCTCTTTCTTATACTCCATGATGTCACTAGTCTCCTGGGTTACAGAATTTTCTAAAGTAGAGGTACAGTATCTGTAAATAAATTTTGCCCAATTCAGAAATGTTATTAGGGTCATCCTAATCAAAGGAGACATTCTTTATAGTCACAAGGGAATTATAGAGTAGGGAGTTTTGATATCCAAAAATATTTTATAAAAAAACTAAAAGTACAGAACACAAGCCTTATAGAGTTTTTTTTTAAATAAAACCTCCTGTTTCCTAACTATCTGGGGAAGTAATATAATGTAGTAGAAATTATGCTGCATGGACAATCAGGAACTTTGGGTTACAGTCAAAGTTCTGCTCCTTATTATCTGTGCAAACATTGGTAAGTCACTTAGAATCAATGAATTTTTGTTTCCCCATCTGCCAAATGAAGGAATTGATTAAAACATCATACGGCACTCCCATGAACCCTGGTACTGAAGGATGGGTGCTTAGTAAATAAAAGAATTAATGACAAAAGTGAGAAGGCCCCTGTAACAGAGAAGGTCAGAGCTAGAAACAGATTTAGAGATGGAAGGAATCTTACAGGCACATTAGTCCAACCCTATCATTATATAGATGAGGAAACCAAGGCCACAGAGATGGGCATGTGGGAGTGGTGAATAATTTAACAACTGTAAAAAGTATCACATATTCCTTCAAGATTTAGCTATTTATGTAAAAATAAGTAAACATCCATCACATTAGTATAAAAATTTGAATTCATTTTTAACAAATGGCAAAATCATGTGTATATCAAAGAATTGTTTTAAAATAAATTTCTTTATGATTTATTATCTGTAAATATTTGATTTGTATACCTATTTTATATACCTATATATCTGAGGTTATATAAAAATTTCTTGGGGGTAAAGAGGTTGTGAGGGGAAAATGTTTAAGAAGTCCTGTTCTAGGCATGTTGCCAGACAGAACATACAACATTGAATATTAGAGCTGGGAAGGGACCTCAGGACCAGCCCTGAAGTCAGGAGGACCTGAGTTCAAATCTTGTCTCAGATACTTAACACTTCCTAGCTGTATGACCCTGGGCAAATCACTTAACCCCAATTTCCTAGCAAAACAAAAACAAAAACAAAAACAAAAAACCCTCCAAAAAATAACAAAAAAGATGTGGTTCTTGAAATAAGCTTTGGAAGTAGCTTGGGATTCTTTTTAAACAGTGATGAGGAAGAGTGAGTGGATGCTTTCCAAGCACATGGAATAATTTATTCAAGAGAGAGCTTGGAACATCATGGGTTAAGAATAGTAAGCAAGCCAATTTGGCTGGCACAATGAGCAAAGTAAAGGAAATTCATATGAAATGAACATGTAAAGCCTATCAAAGAATTTAATTTCTAAATGACAGAGTTTTATTTTCTCCTAGAGGCAAGAGGGAGTCATTGGCTTCTTGAACAGAGCAGCTACATGGTCTAGTTGGACTATAGGAATATCAGTTTGATAGCTATGTAGAAAATGTATTGGAGAGAGGAGAGGATTGAGGTAGAGAGATCAATTAGAAAATCATTACAATGATCCAGACAAGAAATGATAAAATCTGGAAGTAGGAGGGTGGCCACATGAATAGAGAAAGGCCTGATTTGAGATACATTACTGAAGTAATGATAGCAACCGATTGGATATAGGGAATAAGAGAAAGGGCTAAAAAACATGAAATTGCAGAAATTCTATGAATACATTTTCTGAATGGTGCCTGCTCTTCTATATCTTTCTCATCTCCTGCTTTTATTAAACATGCCTATCTTATTCCCTGTTTAGGTCTTTCAGGACTAACATTCCATGAGCCAGTTGATGTTGCTTCTTTCTGGATGTTCACCTGCAAATATACTCATATACTTTCCCAAACATAGGGATTTTCATGAAAACTTCAATAAAAAAGTCAGAAGAAAGTGGGAGGAAAGTTAATTTAAGATTTCTGGGAACTAGCTCACCTACTTTGCTAGACCTACTGTGAAACTTTCTTTAAATTTTGCCTTCAGGTTTCAATTATTTTAAGTTCATGATTAATTAAAAGGGCTAAAGTTAAATGAGTTTGTCCATTACACATTAAGTTCAAAATTATATGAGGTTATGGAATCTCATACAACTCCCAGAAAGATTTATACTGTATTAATCTTGAGATAAGGAATAGAAAATTGGGATGTTCAAATTTTGAAGTCCAATTCCTGGCTTCAAAGAATCTTGTCTTAATGCATGAAAATAAGACTCCACCCTGTATTCCTTCTGTTCTCTCTTTATACCCTCTGCATTCACTAAGCATTAGTTCTATGTTGGCTTTTGAAGGAACATGTTGTCTGATTTGAATAACATGGAAATACACTACTGCTGGTAATTAGCCAACATATCAAAGAAAGCCAGGCATTCCATCTGTGGGGACTGAAGCTCAGGGATGGTGGAAAACTACAGAATGTATTACGTTACTCTTGCTTAGATTCAGTAAATTAAAACACACACACACACACACACACACACACACACACACACACACACACCATGACAACTCTGCAAGGGAGTCATAATGAAAATGAAGAGAAAATTTGAAAGGTTATTATATCAATATTTTGAGAGATTGATGACTTTATAATGTTAAATGTTCCTGTCTCCTATTCAGATTTCAACTCCCCACCCTGGGTATATTAGCAAATGATGTTCATGAGCTGATGTGACCTCCAAAGTTCACTTTCTAGTGGTCAACTCCCTCATGCTGAGTCCATGGCAATTCTGCTGCCATATATGAACAGTAGGGTTATCTCCAAGCCAAGATGAGACTTCAGATAAGGATCTTTAACAAGGAATGTTCACCTAAGGTAAAATTCAGGAAACATTAAGAGAGAGAGAGAGAGAGAGAGAGAGAGAGAGAGAGAGAGAAAGAGAGAGAGAGAGAGAGAGAGAGAGAGAGAGAGAAGGAGGAAGAGAGGGAAAGAGAGAAAAAGAGAGTTTTAGAGTTTTGTGGATAAGTTAAATCTTGAAGGAACTTTAAGAACCATCTAATTGTTATTTTACAGAAGGGGAAAACTGAGGCCCAGATAAAGGAAGGAATTTGCTCCAAATCACACAAAATGGTAGTAAATCTGAGATGAGAACTGAGGAATCTCCTTAAATCTATCAAACCGAACATTTTGGTCTTTATACAAACAGATGAAAAAGAAACAGAAAGACCGAAACATGCTAAAAACAGAAATACCTGTAAACAATTCCTTTTTTAAGTGCATGGGTGGGAGAAGTTGATAAAATTAGTTTATTTTCATTTTAGAAGTATTATATATTATTACACACAATTACATAATTACATAATTCACATATTACATAAATCACATATGTAGAAAGGATATGACCTGTGGACACATAATCAATATTTGAAGGGCTACTGTAGGAGAGAACACTAATACCCCATTGGAATTGCTGGAAATCGGTCTGGCTATCCTGGGAAACAATTTGGAATTATGAGAAAAGTCACTAAAATTGTCACACCCCTTGATCTGTGGATTGCAATGCTGGGCACATCATCTAAAAATGTCAGACATACAGACAGATCCCATATATGCTGAAATATCCAAAGCAGAACTTTTTGTGGCAGCAAAAAACTAGAAACAAAGTGAATGGTAATCATTGGGAAATAGCTGAACAATTTTTTGAATAGAATTTGGTGGAATAGTACTATACTATAATAAACAAGATAAGTACAGAAACTTGGGAAGACATGTAGGAATTGATCAAAGTAAGATAAGCAGAACCAGAGAATTTTTATATATGTACATATATATATATAATTACTGCATTAATATAACTGAAAATAATACTAAAAGATGACCGAACTAAAATTAAATAAGATGAAAAATCTTGCATCCAGAGGGGAAATGATAAAACACATTTTCTTCCTCGTGTTAGAGAGGTGGGGCATTATAGATGTAGAATGCCACATATATGGCCAGATATAGTTTACTGTGTTGGTTGTTGTGCACAATAATTTATCTTATTACAAGGGGGAATTCAGTGATATGTAAATATGTACATATATTATATGTATATGAAAATTATTATGTTAAAAAAACAAAACAGGGCCACAAAATTTTTAAAAATTCATGAGATTGAGGATTCAAGGTGAAAAGGAGGTTGCTAACCTTATCTATTCTAATGGAAGAATTCAGAGACATAGCAATTATAATGCTTTAATTGAATATATAATAATGTATCAGGCATTCTCATAGGGTCTGCTTTGAGTGTCTAGGTTTAAAATTCAGAAGCTATAATAATTTCTGCTTGGAAAAGAGGTAAGGTACATGTACAGGATTTGGAAAGATTTGATGTTATCTCTGGTTCTTTCACTTACCTGTTATATTCAATCAGCTATCAAGGCCTATTGATTCTGCCTAAGAGCTCTCACATCTATTCTTTTCTTTTTATTCCCATTTGCCACTACTCTAATGCTACCTATCTGGACTATTGTCAAAACCTTCTAACAAATCTCTCTATCCACATTCTCTACTCCATCCATCCTTTATACAATTGTTGACATACTAATCTTTATGTACAGAGTAATATATATCACATTCATCTGTTCAAAACCTTGTAATGTCTACCAGTTACCTCCTAGGTACATTTAGACATCACCTCCTAGGAACATTTCTAACTTTTTAGCCTATAATTTGATGTTTTCCATGGTCTGGTGCCTCTTCAAACTTCCAGCATCTTGGGACTCCCCAAAATTATTGTACATGACTTGAACTTCGTTGCCTCTACATGAATAGAACATCTCTGCTGACTGTTTCCTATGCTTGAAGTATGAACCTCTTCACTTCCTCTACCTATTCAATTCTCCTCTATACTATAAATCCCAATCCAAATATCACCTTTCCTGTCAAATGTATTCTCCATCTTGGACCTCACATAGAGTTTTGTGTTTACCTTTATTATGCATTTATTTTGTATTATTTGCACTCAATAAAGCAAGTATTTATTAAATAATGCTATACTAGACATTGTGCTATAGTGCTGAGGCTGAGGATCCAAGGAAAAAAACGACACACTCCTTATCCTTATGGAGCCCACATTTGATCAGGAAAAACTATATTTATATATGTAAATACATGCAATTTAGGGGCATTTTCCCCTCTATGGCATGCTTATTAATGTTTAATAATCAACTGGGATAGGGGAAGAGGTATGTGAGAAGGATATTCTCTTTAAACTTTTAAGTTTAATCTTCATTATTATGTTTTCTCCATCATTTTCTTAAGTCCAGACAATCAACAATACATTTACTGACAATTTAACAATGGGCTTTCTCCAGAAGCCTCAAGTTCTTCCCCTTATAATTCCAATGGTTGAACCAATTCCATAGTCTGCCAGCATTTCTGTTTTCCCACAGCCCTTCCAACACTAATTCCCTCTTTTGATGCCTTTGGCCATTTTCTAGGTGTGTGAAATGAAATATTAGAGTGGTATTAATGTGCATTTCTCTTATTACTAGTGATTTGGACTAATATTTTCTATGATTAACAGTTTGGAATTTCTCTTTTGATAATTTCTTATATCCTTTGACTTTTTTTTTTTACTGAAAAATAACATTTGGATTGTCTTTTATTAGTGCAGTGAATATAATAATTCCTTATTATACTTTCCAAAGCATTTAAAAACATTATCTTATTTAGTGCTTATGATAATACTTTGTGGTGGATAGACAGGTATAGCACAGTAAAGCAATTTGCATGGGATCGAATTATTATTTTGGAGGACTAGAGCTTTGATCTCCAAATTCTTAATGCATTCCCTTAGACCATACCATCTTCCTTAAATGCAAATATATAATGATTTTGAAATAGAAATGAATGTGCTTTTACATCCCATAATTAAAATCACCCAGATAATTTAGGTTTGAAGTAATAATAGTGAAAATGACTTAGTTTGACCTGTGTTTGTATAGTGCCAATTGATTTTTGTCTGAAATTTAGAGTTCAGCACCTTTATTTTAAAATGGAAGAAACAAACCAAAAAAAGTGAAGCCACAGAATTGGAAACTTTATATTGGGGCTTGGAATGAGGAGGCTGTAAGGGAAATTGAGGAAGGCTAATTACTTAAAGACAAACCAGGTCTGATTTGAATGAGATTAATTTTTATGGGAAAGGTCCCCTCCCAGTGGCTAATGTGAAGGAATAACTTTGTGTTAAAGGATTATTTTTAACTGAAGAGGAGATGGAAGGAAAAAAAAAGAGGAAGAGAAGGAGAAAGTAACAGTAGTTGATAATAATAAACTTGATATTCAAAATAATTCTTCAATGTTTGCAAATCAAATCACTTCACATGCATTCTTTCATTTGCTCTTCTCAACAATACCATGATGTACAAATTGAAGGTATATGTCCATTTTATAGATGAAACTGAGATGTAGAGGTCAAATGTTCTTTCCATAGTCATAATAAATGGAAACAGTGCTAACAATACAAAGATAATATCAATTGTCAAATGAGTGATATTATGGCCAATAAGGGAAACATCACTTTCCTCAGTATCCTTTCTTTGTTTCCCCTCCCTCCATTTTTAAGTTCTGAGGCAAAACCCCAGTTAATTTCCCATTAATAAACTTCTGCCTATTATCTAATAGGAATGCTACTAGAGTCAGTGAAATAATAAAAATAGAATTCTAGGCAAGTCAAGGACAAGAGGTAGATGGTTCATTGGGCTTACAATATCATAGATTATCACAATCCATTGAAAAGACTGTCAAGATAATTTTTTCTGTGTGGTTTGTGACATGGGGGAAGTGGTTTTTGGACATGCTTCAGTCTATTTTGATTTCAGCTTCTTCCTCTCCTTCCTTCCTTCTTCCTGCCTTCCTTCCTTCCCTTCCTTCCTTCCTTCCCTTCCTTCCTTCCTTCCTTCCTTCCTTCCTTTCCTTTCCGTCCTTTCCTTTCCTTCCTTCCTTCCTTCCTTCCTTCCTTCCTTCCTTCCTTCCTTCCTTCCTTCCTTCCTTCCTTTCCTTCCTTCCTTCCTTCCTTCCTTCCTTCCTTCCTTCCTTCCTTCCTTCCTTCCTTCCTTCCTTCCTTCCTTCCTTCCTTCCTTCCTTTCCTTCCTTCCCTTCCCTCCTCCCTCCCCCTCCTCCTTCTCCTCCTCGCCTTCCTCCCTCCCTTCCTCCCTTCCCTCCCTCCCTTCCCTCCCTCCCTTCCCTTCCTCCTCCCTCCTTCCTCTCTTCCCTTTCTCCCTCCCTTCCCTCCTTCCCTCCCTTCCCTCCTTCCCTCCTCCTTCCTTCCTTCTTCCTTCCTTCCTTCCTTCCTTCCTTCCTTCCTTCCTTCCTTCCTTCCTTCCTTCCTTCCTTCCTTCCTTCCTTCCTTCTTCCTTCCTTCCTTCCTTCCCTCCCTCCCTCCCCCCTCCCTCCCTCCCTCCCTCTCTCTTCTCTCTCTCTCTCTCTCTCTCTCTCTCTCTCTCTCTCTCTCTCTTTCTTTCTTTTCTTTCTTT
The DNA here is from genome assembly GCF_048593235.1 of Sminthopsis crassicaudata. Classification (NCBI taxonomy): domain Eukaryota; kingdom Metazoa; phylum Chordata; class Mammalia; order Dasyuromorphia; family Dasyuridae; genus Sminthopsis; species Sminthopsis crassicaudata. The sequence continues at coordinate 245,792,005 of NC_133618.1, forward strand.
CTTTCTTTCTTTCTTTCTTCTTTCTTTCTTTCTTTCTTCTTCTTTCTTTCTTTCTTTCTTTCTTTCTTTCTTTCTTTCTTTCTTTCTTTCTTTCTTTCTCTTTCTTTCTTTCTTTCTTTCTTTCTTTCTTTCTTTCTTTCTTTCTTTCTTTCTTTCTTTCTTTCTTTCTTTCTTTCTTTCTTTCTTTCTTTCTTTCTTTCTTTCTTTCCTTTCTTTCTTTCTTTCTTTCTTTCTTCTTTTTCCTTCCTCCTCCTCCCCCTCCTTTTCTTCTTCATTTATTCTCCTCCTCTTTCTTCTTGTTTTTGTTCTTCCTCCTTCTGCTTCTCCTCCATCAAAAGTGAAACAGGAGACTAGAGGAGGGATAGAAAATCAAAGGGTCATAGAATTAGAAGAGACCTTGGACTTCATTTAGCACAAGCCCCGCTCCTTTATTTCTGTTCCCTGATTTTATAGCTGAAGATACTTAGAGGCCCAGATAGGTTACACATCTTTTTCCAAGTAATATCAGAACTTAGTATCAGAGATTAGATTCCAATAAAGGAATGGTGACATGATCACAGGGTTTCAATGAGGAATTGATTGACATTGTGGGGGAAAAAAAGGCAAGGCTGCATCATCCAATATGTCCTCCAGCTTTTTTATTGCCTCCTTTCCTTTACTTTCATATGTTATGTCTATAGGAGCCAGGCAAACAGAAGCTAGAGAAGATAAAATCCAACCACAAGTTTTTGATGCAAGTAGTCAGAGTGATGGGGAAACACCACATAAAACTTCCAGAGTTTTTGAATGAATATCTTAAGAAAAGTTTCTCAGAGTATATTTTCCCCTTTTAGGAACTCACAGCAGAAAGAGAACTAGATTTAGCCCTAAACATAAGCTCAAATCCTAGCCTTGACACTAACTGATATTATGGCTAGTAAATTGATTTAGACCTGTTTCTTTAATTGTTAAATTATAAATACTATCAGTATTACCAACTTCAGAGAGTAGTTGTGAGGATCAAATAAGATGTTTGTAAAATTCTTGGCCAATTTTAAATTACTCCATATGACAATCATAGGTAGCAAAATGGACAGAGTTCTGGGTCTGGAATCAGGAAGTGCTATAAACACTAACAATTTAATCCTGGCCAAGACACTTAATTCTTCTCTGCCTCAGTTTCCTTAACTGCAAAATTGGAGTATTAATATAGTACCTATCTCACAGTGTTTTTATGAGATATTATTTGTAAAATATTTAATGACTAATTTTGTTCACTTCCTCCCCCTATTATTATTAATGATTTTCCTAAAGCTTAGATCTGGCCATGTCACCTTTTACTCAATAAACTTTAGTTGCATCTCCAGAATCATATATAAAATCTTCTGTTTGGCATTCAAAACCCTTCATAATGTGGTCACCTCTATCTTTTCAATCTTCTTCCATCTTTGTCCTATTTTCCCTCAGCTCCACTTAATTTTCAATTCAATGACCCCGGTCCCTTTTGCTGTTTCTCAAACAAGAAACTACATTTCCCAACTGGATACATTTTCACTGTAATACTCTCTCCCTCTTCATCTCTGCCTCTTTGTTGCTCTGATTTCTTTCAAATATCAGCTAAAATCTCATCTTCTCTCCTAATTTCTAATTTCTATCCCCCATAAATATAATTCTTCTGCGAAGTATTTCCATTTATTCTTTACATATGTCTTGTCTTTACATGTTTATTTGAATGCTGTTTCCACCATTAAAGGGTTAGCTCCTTGAGAAAAAGGACTGCCTTTTTTCCCTTTATACTCTGAGAGTTTAGTATCATGTCTGGCATATAGTAGATACTTAACAAAAATTATTGACTGAATGACTATTATGATATAAATTGAATTATAGTATATACTTATCTGTAATCAGATACATGCATTTCTTGAAGCCACTTTTTTGGGGGGTAGAGGCTTATTTGAAGAATGCTAATAAATGTAGAAGACAGGATTTGAATATTTCTATTCTTTGATACTAAATCTAGTAAACCACTATACCAGGTTAAAAAGAAAAAAAAGGGGAAGTCCCTTTTCCTATTAGTACATTTATTTAGAAATGATGAAGAAAAAAAACCTTTTTATTTCTTTACACTTTCCAACTTTTTTTAATTCCAAAAAAGCCAGTGGAATTTAATGATTTTGCATGTTTGTTTGCTTATTGTGATTTTAAGAATGGACAGAGCAGTTGTTTCAGTTCTGTTGTCTTCAGCTTCAACTGGTCTTCTCAGTCATCAGAGGCATGCTTTGTTCTTGCCATGTGTGAAAACGTTGATTCACAGCAGGGTTTACACTGCACGAGACCCATCTGAAACAGAGGTGCAGTTTTTCTGAGTTTTGTATAACAGCTGCTTTATAGACACATTTTGGTGAGAATGAAAAAAATTATATAAAATCCCAGAAAAACTGGAACCATTTACCTGATTAGCACAGTAACAGAATTTAGAAGAAAGTGCTTTGTAAACCTTTAGATTGTATCAAAATGTTGTTATCATTATTTTGTTCACAATGGAAAACTACTTTTATGTTTGTTTGGATGACTGTGGGAAAAGCCTAGCAAAGTGTTTTTTCATATATCATGTTCTTAATAAATACTAGTTGAATAAATTGAAAAAAGGATACAGGCAAGAGCAGAGCGCCCCTCAGTAGTCATCTGGACAGAATCCATAACTTTCTTGGAATGTAGAGAATCCTTAACACAATGATGCTTAACCTAGGTCTAGAGACTCTTAAGGAATAAGTAGAAACATTTCCAATTGAACTTGGAGCTTTTAATATTTTGATAATTGTATTTCCATTGGTTCCCTTGTGATTCTATATGTATTTTATATGATGCATTTAAAAACATTATCTGGAGAAGTCTAGAGATTTCACAGGCTGCCAGAGGAATTCATGACACAACAATGATTAAGAACTCCTGCACTAACATAGTCTGTGTCTTTGCTTTTACCCTAGCTGAACCCAGTATTTGTTAGATGACTAACTTTAAAGACTTCAGGGGTCTTGGAAACTTGTCAGTTCCTTATATAAGCACAAGGTATGTTCTCAGGGAAATAGGTGAACAAAGAAATAGGCTTTTCTCTGTTTGGAATTCTATCTTTGACACTATGCTCTAAATATCAAATAAAAGCGTCTATACCTTAGGTATTTTAGCAGGGAAAAATGCCTGTTCCATGATTGAATTCTTTAACTTGGGGATCATCATGGTATGAAGGACAGAGTATTAGATCTGGATCCAGAAGACCTGGATTTGAATTTCAGTACTTCTACTGTCTGGGACTCAGTTTCTTTATTTTTAGAGAGGCTGGATTAAATGATAGCAAAAGTTGCTTCAACTCAGCCCCATGAAACACGGCTAACTCTCGGTGTGTGTGTGTGTTGTGTGTGTGTGTGTGTGTGTGTGTGTGTGTGTGTGGTCTCTTTCCGGCAGCTGTCTTTGCTCAGACCCCCCGGAGCCCCCGCCCCCTTTCCCAGGCTCACTGTGAAGGAGAAGCACCGGGCCTCCAGTTACCAGTGTGCGCCCTCCTACTCTCCCAAGCTTGTGGTCCTCGTCTGTGCAAGCCCGCCGAGTCCCGGAGGCAGCTGTCCTGGCAAGCTAGGAGGCGGCCGCGGGTGCCCCCGACTTTAAAACTCTGGCTGAGGCTTCAACTCATACTTGGGGGCGGGGGAGGTGAGGGTGGAGAGGGTGTGTGTTTGTTGGGGGGGTTGGGGAGGGACGGAGAGAGGGGGGTGGGGAGAAAGGGAAGAAAAGGAATATTTGCAGAGCGGCGAAGAAATGAGCAACTTCTTCTGAAGGTTTCATATGACGACTTCAGC